>NC_060149.1:710597907-710904320 GCF_021461385.2 Schistocerca piceifrons
CTGTATTTCTTTAATGACCTCACAAATTTCCCCATTTCAGGAAAGGAAATTTGCATTAGCTTTAAATAGCTTCTGTTCAAATTTTTGTTGTTGTTAACCTTGATATTGATTCTACATTGTCTTAATTTGATAGCTTCTGTTCAGTTCCTTTTTGCAACTTACATCTGGATTTTGCTTATATGTGTTCTTATTGTGACTAACTTCCTTGTTATTGGTATGTAGTAGAGTGAAGGTACAACAGAGAGGCTTTTTCATGCAGTATTAATATTTTACCAATTTCAGTACTTTTAAATCTGAATGGAATGTTTGTTCTCAGGTACATGACCATATTACATGGCCATATTGTACTTGAGAACAATTTTTCACATTTGGAAATGTCTTATACAACTGGAACATGTTTTGTAATTACAGGAGAGACTGCATTACATGCAAGGAAAATGCTTTTATATCAATATGCAAACAGAAAATATATCAAGCATCGATTACAGGGATGGCAAGAGACGAAAGTGTGAAATGTGTTCAAAGCAACAATACTCTTCCATACAGATAATTTAATTAAAATTTGTCATTGTTTCAAAAGAAAAAGTTACTTTTATGTGTTTGCATAGAGCGTGATCTTTCAAATCACTAAAGAGGATGACTGAGTACATACAAGAGTTTCCTATTGGAACATTGCCATTGTGCAGCAGGGCAACATTAGGGTTGTAACAATGCATTTTAATGAGTTATGCTCTTCTGTTGCTCTGCTGCCCAGTGGCACACCTTCACATATAAAGTAATTCCAACTACATTGGAAGACAAGAAAAAGTTGTTTGATTAACCAACAGAGTTTGGCATCATCTGAAAGGTCAATAATGACTCAGCTCTTGTTGTTTTAAATATTGACTTTTATAAACTACTCTGAAGAAGAAACGTCCACTTCAATGCTAAGTATTAATGAGTGAACTGAGCTCTGTGTTTTCTAGTGTTACACATTTAATGACGACAACTAATAATTCTAGTACTTTTTTAGTGAATCTATACCGTGCATTGCATGCTCATGTTCTATGATTTGTTAGGCATAGAACAACAGTAATATCAATGCCATTTCTGAATGGAGAAATAAGTTTGATAAGCTACCACTATTCTATATTATTTGTTTTTATTGTACATTAGTCTAACAAAAATGTTTCTGTGTATCACAAAGTACTTCCTTTCATATCAGTACGTTATAGTACTTCTTAAAGCAGATTACATAGATAGCCCGATATACACCTTTAACATACTTTTCAGATAAACAGTTTAATTTATATCAGACTTAACATCATAAAGGATGCAGCTTTTGCTAATCAGGCTATCCTGAATTACAAATTATATTTAATATTCATCTTAGATGAGACTATTTTCATCCCAGTTCACTTTATGTGGCAATTAGTAAATATATGGAAGAAATATTACTGCAGGTATGTATAAACCACTTACTTTAGTCTCCTTCTGCTTATGTTTTTGTCTTCACTAGAAGACACTCTTGTTGAAAAGGCAGTTACTTCTGTATTGGATGTTCATTACGCATGACAGTAATTTTAATTTCCTGGAGAGACAGATGATTAGTGGTTTCTGCTTTATATTTTGATTTCATTTATTGAAGGAGACACTTATTTCTGATGTTGGTTTTATGTTCAAGAACACTAACATTACCCACTTCCTTCCTTAGGTGTTTCAAAAACATTTGCAACTTTCTCCCTAGTATAGTCTATATCATTAAATGCAGTGTTTATTGCTTCATACTTAATGTATCAAAAGCATGTATCAAAACCATCCCACTTCTCATTTACACAGCTTAACAGTAGAAATTGTTATCATTCTCTTTTTGCGTATTCATCGTGTTTAAATTAAAGTGCCGCCTACTTTTATAGTTTACCTTGAAATACATGACGCAGTGTGGTGTGTTAGATCTCTTTGTCATTTGTGAATAGATGGAATATTTAAACATGAATATCAACCATATACCAGAAAAAACCTGATCATAATTATTCAGATTTATAAGATGAAATGTTATCTGTACGAAGAAAAATGTTTTACAAAATTAGCTGTGTCATACGGTAATCTGTTTATTAAAGAAGGTGCTGTAACAGATTGGACATTACTACATTAGCGATTAGATTGTACTAACAGGAGTTAACCTGGAAAAACTTTTCCCACTGATTGATATCAGTGACTGGGGTTTCTTAATACTTAAACTAGAGCTCCATATATGCAGTGAATTAATACATCAGTACACATGAACAAACCCCCCTCCCCCCAAAATAATGAAGGACATTTATTTTACAATTGCAAATGTTACCTCAGTCTGAGAAACAGACATGTGACTGGGAGAGTGATGTGCTAACCACATAACCCTCGATCTACGCATCCAGTGATGCCAGTGGCCTGAGGATGACGCGGTAGTCAGTCGGTACAGTTGTGCCTTCATGGCCTGTTCAGGAGGTGTTTAGTATTTAAATATCACCTGGTAACACTACTCACAACCATGTTAGGTATTTGTTCCCTTTTGTCAGGTGAGAAAACCATTTCCTACTTTCACTCAAATAGATGGATAGGTAATTTCACTTTTTAATGGGAGATATAACAAGATTTTCTGATATGTGAGCAGAGACATTTTAATCCAAAGTTTACTATAGTCTTGAAGGTAAATAACTGTTTTATGTATTTGCATTTGATGGTGACAAATGATATGTACTAAGATATCCTACTAACATTCGAGGGCAAGAGTATTGTATCAGTGGTAAGCT
Source organism: Schistocerca piceifrons (assembly GCF_021461385.2). Lineage (NCBI taxonomy): Eukaryota > Metazoa > Arthropoda > Insecta > Orthoptera > Acrididae > Schistocerca > Schistocerca piceifrons. The sequence goes on from NC_060149.1 coordinate 710,600,679, forward strand.
GTTAAGTGTTCAGTCGAGTGATCCATTTTATAATAATATGAAGGAGAGCATGATTCAGATGTCCATAAACAGTTTGATGCATTTTCTACAGTTTTTGTTGTTGTAAGGCATAAGGCTGTTTTGTGGAGTATTTGTAAATAATATCAGTTCTATACATTTAAGGACTGTTACTATATTAAAGCTATTTTGAATTTGTAGAGGTTTTTCTGTGTAATAGTCTTATGGTGGGTAAAAACCTGTATTTTTAAAATTAATTACATAATGTATTGATGGTAGTTGCACAGTTTGTGTGGTGCATCACCTTGTTCATTCAAAGAGAGAGTCCCATGGTCTAGGAACACTTGATGTTTGTCAGTGAACTGTATTTCTTTAATGACCTCACAAATTTCCCGATTTCAGGAAAGGAAATTTTCATTAGCTTTAAATAGCTTCTGTTCAAATTTTTGTTGTTGTTAACCTTGATATTGATTCTACATTCTCTTAATTTGATAGCTTCTGTTCAGTTCCTTTTGCAACTTACATCTGGATTTTGCTTATATGTGTTCTTATTGTGACTAACTTCCTTGTTATTGGTATGTAGTAGAGTGAAGGTACAACAGAGAGGCTTTTTCATGCAGTATTAATATTTTACCAATTTCAGTACTTTTAAATCTGAATGGAATGTTTGTTCTCAGGTACATGACCATAGTACATGGCCATATTGTACTTGAGAACAATTTTTCACATTTGGAAATGTCTTATACAACTGGAATATGTTTTGTAATTACAGGAGAGACTGCATTACATGGAAGGAAAATGCTTTTATATCAATATGCAAACAGAAAATATATCAAGCATCGATTACAGGGATGGCAAGAGATGAAAGTGTGAAATGTGTTCAAAGCAACAATACTCTTCCATACAGATAATTTAATAAAAATTTGTCATTGTTTCAAAAGAAAAAGTTACTTTCATGTGTTTGCATAGAGCATGATCTTTCAAATCACTAAAGAGGATGACTGAGTACATACAAGAATTTCCTATTGGAACATTGCCATTGTGCAGCAGGGCAACATTAGGGTTGTAACAATGCATTTTAATGAGTTATGCTCTTCTGTTGCTCTGCTGCCTAGTGGCACACCTTCACATATTAAGTAATTCCAACTACATTGGAAGACAAGAAACAGTTGATTGATTAACCAACAGAGTTTGGCATCATCTGAAAGGTCAATAATGACTCAGCTCTTGTTGTTTTAAATGTTGACTTTAATAAACTAGTCTGAAGAAGAAACGTCCACTTCAATGCTAAGTATTAATGCGTGAACCGAGCTCTGTGTTTTCTAGTGTTACACATTTAATGACAACAACTAATAATCCTAGTACTTTTTAATGAATCTATACCGTGCATTGCATGCTCATGTTCTATGATTTGTTAGGCATAGAACAACAGTAATATCAATGCCATTTCTGAATGGAGAAATAAGTTTAATATGCTACCACTATTCTATATTAGGTGTTTTTATTGTACATTAGTCTAACAAAAATGTTTCTGTGTATCACAATGTACTTCCTTTCATATCAGTACGTTATAGTACTTCTTAAAGCAGATTACATAGGTATCCTGATATACACCTTTAACATACTTTTCAGATAAACAGTTTAATTTATATCAGACTTAACATCATAAAGGATGCAGCTTTTGCTAATCAGGTTATCCTAAATTACAAATTATATTTAATATTCATCTTAGATGAGACTATTTTCATCCCAGTTCACTTTATGTGGCAATTAGTAAATATATGGAAGAAATATTACTGCAGGTATGTATAAACCACTTACTTTAGTCTCCTTCTGCTTATGTTTTTGTCTTCACTAGAAGACACTCTTGTTGAAAAGGCAGTTACTTCTGTATTGGATGTTCATTAGGCATGACAGTAATTTTAATTTCCTGGAGAGACAGATGATTAGTGGTTTCTGCTTTATATTTTGATTTCATTTATTGAAGGAGACACTTATTTCTCATGATGGTTTTATGTTCAAGAACACTAACATTACCCACTTCCTTCCTTAGGTGTTTCAAAAACATTTGCAACTTTCTCCCTAGTATAGTCTATATCATTAAATGCAGTGTTTATTGCTTCATACTTAATGTATCAAAAGCATGTATCAAAACCATCCCACTTCTCATTTACACAGCTTAACAGTAGAAATTGTTGTTATTCTCTTTTTGCGTATTCATCGTGTTTAAATTAAAGTGCCGCCTACTTTTATAGTTTACCTTGAAATACATGACGCAGTGTGGTGTGTTAGATCTCTTTGTCATTTGTGGATAGATGGAATATTTAAACATGAATATCAACCATATACCAGAAAAAAACTGATCATAATTATTCAGATTTATAAGATGAAATGTTATCAGTACGAAGAAAAATGTTTTACAAAATTAGCTGTGTCATACGGTAATCTGTTTATTAAAGAAGGTGCTGTAACAGATTAGACATTACTACATTAGCGATTAGATTGTACTAACTGGAGTTAACCTGGAAAAACTTTTCCCACTGATTGATATCAGTGACTGGGGTTTCTTAATACTTAAACTAGAGCTCCATATATGCAGTGAATTAATACATCAGTACACATGAACAAACCCCCCCCCCCCCCCCCCCAAAAAATGAAGAACATTTATTTTACACTTGCAAATGTTACCTCGGTCTGAGAAACAGACATGTGACTGGGAGAGCAATGTGCTAACCACATAACCCTCGATCTATGCATCCAGTGATGCCAATGGCCTGAGGATGACACGGTAGTCAGTCGGTACAGTTGTACCTTCTTGACCTGTTCAGGAGGTGTTTAGTATTTAAATATCACCTGGTAACACTACTCACAACCATGTTAGGTATTTGTTCCCTTTTGTCAGATGAGAAAACCATTCCCTACTTTCACTCAAATAGATGGATAGGTAATTTCACTTTTTAATGGGAGATATAACAAGATTTTCTAATATGTGAGCAGAGACATTTTAATCCAAAGTTTACTATAGTCTTGAAGGTAAATAACTGTTTTATGTATTTGCATTTGATGGTGACAAATGAAATGTACTAAGATACCCTACTAACATTCGAGGGCAAGAGTATTGTATCAGTGGTAAGCTGTTAAGTGTTCAGTTGAGTGATCCATTTTATAATAATATGAAGGAGAGCATGATTCAGATGTCCATAAACAGCTTGATGCATTTTCTACAGTTTTTGTTGTTGTAAGGCATAAGGCTGTTTTGTGGAGTATTTGTAAATAATATCAGTTCTATACATTTAAGGACTGTTACTATATTAAAGCTATTTTGAATTTATAGTGGTTTTTCAATGTAATAGTCTTATGGTGGGTAAAAACCTGTATTTTTAAAATTAATTACATAATGTATTGATGGTAGTTGCACAGTTTGTGTGGTGCATCACCTTGTTCATTCAAAGAGAGAGTCCCATGGTCTAGGAACACTTGATGTTTGTCAGTGAACTGTATTTCTTTAATGACCTCACAAATTTCCCCATTTCAGGAAAGGAAATTTGCATTAGCTTTAAATAGCTTCTGTTCAAATTTTAATTGTTGTTAACCTTGATATTGATTCTACATTCTCTTAATTTGATAGCTTCTGTTCAGTTCCTTTTGCAACTTACATCTGGATTTTGCTAATATGTGTTTTTATTGTGACTAACTTCCTTCTTATTGGTATGTAGTAGAGTGAAGGTACAACAGAGAGGCTTTTTCATGCAGTATTAATATTTTACCAATTTCAGAACTTTTAAATCTGAATGGAATGTTTGTTCTCAGGTACATGACCATATTACATGGCCATATTGTACTTGAGAAAAATTTTTCTCATTTGGAAATGTCTTATACAACTGGAACATGTTTTGTAATTACAGGAGAAACTGCATTACATGCAAGGAAAATGCTTTTATATCAATATCCAAACAGAAAATATATCAAGCATCGATTACAGGGATGGCAAGAGACGAAAGTGTGAAATGTGTTCAAAGCAACAATACTCTTCCATACAGTTGATTTAATTAAAATTTGTCATCGTTTCAAAAGAAAAAGTTACTTTCATGTGTTTGCATAGAGCGCGACCTTTCAAATCTCTAAAGAGGATGACTGAGTACATACAAGAGTTTCCTATTGGAACATTGCCATTGTGCAGCAGGGCAACATTAGGGTTGTAACAATGCATTTTAATGAGTTATGCTCTTCTGTTGCTCTGCTGCCTAGTGGCACACCTTCATATATGAAGTAATTCCAACTACATTGGAAGACAAGAATCAGTTGATTGATTAACCAACAGAGTTTGGCATCATCTGAAAGGTCAATAATGACTCAGCTCTTGTTGTTTTAAATGTTGACTTTAATAAACTAGTCTGAAGAAGAAACGTCCACGTCAATGCTAAGTATTAATGAGTGAACCGAGCTCTGTGTTTTCTAGTGTTACACATTTAATGACGACAACTAATAATTCTAGTACTTTTGTAATGAATCTATACCGTGCATTGCATGCTCATGTTCTATGATTTGTTAGGCATAGAACAACATTAATATCAATGCCATTTCTGAATGGAGAAATAAGGTTAATATTTATTTATTTATTTATTTATTTCGTATTCCATTAATCCATATTGTGATAAATCACAAGGATGTGGAATGAGTCATGATTGCATACAACGGATATAATACACATATATAAAATGACAAAAATGTACCATAAGATTATGAATAAGTTTGTAGGTTAAAATCAAATCAAAGGTATAGCTCAAGTAATATAAAACAATACCTAAAAAGGAAATATAGGACATTTTCCAAATTAAACAAATAATACACATATATAAAATGACAAAAATGTACCATAAGATTATGAATAAGTTTGTAGGTTAAAATCAAATCAAAGGTATAGCTCAAGTAATATAAAACAATACCTAAAAAGGAAATATAGTACATTTTCCAAATTAAACAGTTAATGTGATCTATAGCAAACAAATTTTTATCAGTATAAAAAATCATTGCTTTATCTGTAGATACTCATCAAGAGAATAGAAGGAATTTACCATTAGCTATTCTCTCAATTTACATTTAAAAGTAGGTAAGACATTAATGTGATCTTTAATACCTGATGGAAGGGAGTTGAAAATTTTTGTGGCTGAATAATGAACACCTTTCTGAACAAGACTTAAATGTTTCAGATCCCTGTGTAGATCATTTTTAGACCTAGTATTATGATCATGACATTCACTATTAGTTTTAAAAAGAGATAGGTTGTTAGAAACAAAAATCATCAAAGAAAATATGAATTGAGAGGTAAGTGTTAATATTTGTAACTTATGAAACAGACTTCTGCAAGAATATCTTGGATGAACACCACTCATGATTCTAACAGCTCTCTTCTGTGCAGTAAATATTTTTTTGGGTAAAGGCTTGTTGCCCCAAAATATTATGCCATACGACATGATAGAATGAAAATAACCAAAGTAGGCAGCTTTAGTAGCGTCCTCATCACCAATGGGGGTGATTACACGCGGAGCGTAAGTTGCCACACTGAGCCTTCTATGTAGGTCTAAGATATGCTCAGACCAGTTCAGCTTGCCATCAATTAGAATGCCCAAGAACTTAGATGATTCACAGTGTAGTATATTTTGGTTACCACAGTTTAAGTGGCATACTTCATTTTCTTGTTGAGATGTGTGAAATTGCATATACTGAGTTTTCTGAATGTTTAGAGTTAGTCCGTTGCACTTAAACCAGTGTAGGATGTCAACGAGTACAGCATTACATTTAATTTCTAGGTCACTGTTAGTTCGACTTTCAAGCAGAATAGTGGTGTCATCGGCAAAAAGAGCAAATTTACACTCGGTGTCTGTGCAAAGTGGGAGATCATTGATGAAGATAAGGAAAAGCAAAGGTCCTAGGATGGACCCCTGAGGCACACCACACTTTAATGTGCCCCAATCAGAAGAAATGGGACTATCATTGGCACCATTAATTATCACCTTCTGTTTTCTGTTTTGCAGATATGATTCTATCCATCTACCAATGCTACCTCGCAAGCCATAAAAATTAGCCTTATATAAGAGAATGTTGTGGTCCACACAGTCAAAGGCCTTAGACAAGTCACAAAAAATTCCAATAGGTGACATTTTATTATTTATTGACTCTAAAATTTCATTTGTGAGAGAAAAAATAGCCTGCTCAGTTGATCTACCTTTTTGGAAACCAAACTGGTTTCTGTTGAGTATGTTGTGGCTGTTAAGATGTTCTACAATTCTTGTATACATTAGTTTCTCTAATACTTTTGAGAAACTACTTAGTAGTGATATTGGACGGTAGTTAGATAAATTAGTTTTGTCACCCTTCTTGAAAAGTGGTTTCACAACGGCAAGCTTTAATCTCTCTGGGACAACACCTTGCTGGATAGACTCATTAAAAATGTGACACAGGACTTGACATATGTGGTCACTACAATGCTTCAGTATTTTTGGTGAAATGTTGTCAATACCAGTGGAATTTTTATTTTTTAAGGCCTTGATGGTATTTTTAACTTCAGTAATAGTAACTGGGGCAATACAAATTGGGTCATCCGTGTTAGGGTTAGCTCTGTGTAATAAATGCGTAGCAGCATTTAAGGAACCGTTACAACCTACTTGTTCTGCTGCAGTTATGAAGTGATTGTTGAATATGTTGGAAACTGTTACAGGATTATGAATAACCTCATCCTTATAGCTTATCTCTGTGGTATTAACATTCTTGTTACTCTTGCCACACTCTCTCTTTATAACATTCCAAACTGCTTTTATTTTGTTCTCAGATTTATCAATTTCAGACTTAATATACAGGCTCTTGGATTTGTTTATCACCCTTTTTAAAATTTTACAATATAACTTAAAATGAGACCTTTCAAGGGGATCATTTGATACTCTTAGTGAGGCATGTAACTCCCTCTTAGTCCTGCAAGAAATTTTTATACCTCCAGTAATCCATGGTTTACTGGAAGAAACCTCATTGTTCTTTCTGACAGTTTTTTTTGGGAAAGCCATTTCAAATACAGATATAAATTCATTTAAAAAAAGGTTAAATTTATCATTAACATCTGATGTGCTGTACACTGGCTCCCAATCTATCTGTGACAAATAGTCGTTAAAGGCAGACACAGTTTCAGTGTTTATACATCTATAGGACCTATAGGTGTGGGAGATTTTATTGCACAAACTGATGTTATTTACTTTCAGAAGTTGTCCATCATGGTCAGACAGGCCATAAATTACTTTGCTCACACTAGCACTGTTGACTCTATTCTTGTCAATGAAAATATTATCTAGAAGGCTCTTGCAATTTTCTGTAACTCTAGTGGGCCAGGTAACCATCGCAGCCAAGTTGTAAGAATTCATTAAGTGGTCCAGGTCAGTTTTGAGGTTGTTATCAGTTAAGAAGTTGACATTAAAGTCACCTACAATTATTAAATTTCTAGTTTTAGAGAACAATTTGGTCAAAAGAGATTCTAACTTATTCATAAAGATGCAAAACTTCCCTGCTGAAGCTCTGTAAATTGCAAGCACAGTAAGTAACATGTCCTTTGCAGAAATTTCAGTCCCGCAAACTTCAAAATGTTGATCTACACAATACTTACTTAGATCTAAAGATTTATAAATGATTTTACTGTCTATATAAATTACAGCACCACCTTTCTCCTTACTTGTTCTGCAGTAATGAGTAGCTAGATCATACCCATCAAGCTGCAGCCCATCAATTCCAACTGTTACATGATGCTCAGTAAGGCATAAAACATGAGGACGGTCAACAGTGTCCATGTCCCCTAAATTTACAGATAAAAACTCTAATTTACTTTAGAGACTTCTGATATTTTGATGAAGAATAATAAGATTCTTATAGCTACCTCTACTGTCCTTCTGCTGGTCTGCTTGTCCATTAACACCGTTAGTCCCCGTTGCACTCAAAACTGTGTTGGATACATTAAGACCTATGTCGCAGATGGAGATTTGTTCACTAGATGTCGTTGGCGAGGTCGGGTGGGTGCTGGCCATAAAAAATCACTGTTTCTTTTTGGAATTCTTCTTTCTCTTGTAGAAAATCGGGGATTACCTTTTATCCTTGGAGATACTGCATCGGAATTATTTTCCAGTCCTTGAGGTTCTTTGGGTGGAACTTCATCATATGGTATTAATACGTCATTGGCAGTGACAGGGTGAGACACAGCTATACATCTGTTTCTTGTATTCACATTGGTTCCCTGTCTATCTTGGCATGAATTGGTTTCTACAGTACCGGTACAAAATCTGACCTTTCTTGCAGAGCTGGTTGTAAGTGTTTTTACTACATCACACCGTTTCCATGGGTTTGATACTGATGAAGCAATGTTCCTGCACAGTCTGAGCTTTCCTGTTTTGTTCAGGTGTAGTCCATGATTAGTGTCATCAGGCCTTTGCAAGAATAAATTGACATCAATTACTTTCACATTAACAAAATTAGATGACAAATTCATTATACATTCATTAAATCTGTACACTGTTTCGTTGACTTCTGGCTTGTCATAAAAGTAGGGAACAGTACATAACAATAGCTTTGTATGATCAAGTGCTGCAGTCAACTTTTCTAAGTCTGGAATAAAGTTGTTTTTCTTACGAATGTCATTTATTCCTGCAAGGATAATAAGCTACCGCTATTCTATATTAGGTGTTTTTGTTGTTCATTAGTCTAACTAAAATGTTTCTGTGTATCACAATGTACTTCCTTTCATATCAGTACGTTATAGTACTTCTTAAAGCAGATTACATAGATAGCCCGATATACACCTTTAACATACTTTTCAGATAAACAGTTTAAATTATATCAGACTTAACATCATAAAGGATGCAGCTTTTGCTAATCAACCTATCCTGAACTACAAATTATATTTAATATTCTTCTTAGATGAGACTTTTTTCATCCCAGTTCACTTTATGTGGCAATTAGTAAATATATGGGACAAATATTACTGCAGGTATGTATAAACCACTTACTTTAGTCTCCTTCTGCTTATGTTTTTGTCTTCACTAGAAGACACTCATGTTGAAAAGGCAGTTATTTCTGTATTAGATGTTCATTACGCATGACAGTAATTTTAATTTCCTGGAGAGACAGATGATTAGTGGTTTCTGCTTTATATTTTGATTTCACTTATTGAAGGAGACACTTATTTCTCATGATGGTTTTATGTTCAAGAACAATAACATTACCCACTTCCTTCCTTAGGTGTTTCAAAAACATTTGCAACTTTCTCTCTAGTATAGTCTATATCATTAAATGCAGTGTTTATTGCTTCATACTTAAAGTATCAAAAACATGTATCAAAACCATCCCACTTCTCATTTACACAGCTTCACAGTAGAAATTGTTATTATTCCCTTTTTGCGTATTCATCGTGTTTAAATTAAAGTGCCGCCTACTTTTATAGTTTACCTTGAAATACATGACACAGTGTGGTGTGTTAGATCCCTTTATCATTGTGGATAGATGGAATATTTAAACATGAATATCAACCATATACCAGAAAAAACCTGATCATAATTATTCAGATTTATAAGATGAAATGATATCAGTACGAAGAAAAATGTTTTACAAAATTAGCTGTGTCATACGGTAATCTGTTTATTAAAGAAGGTGCTGTAACAGATTAGACATTACTACATTAGCGATTAGATTGTACTAACTGGAGTGAACCTGGAAAAACTTTTCCCACTGATTGATATCAGTGACTGGGGTTTCTTAATACTTAAACTAGAGCTCCATATATGCAGTGAATTAATACATCAGTACACATGAACAAAACCCCCCCAAAAATAATGAAGGACATTTATTTTACATTTGCAAATGTTACCTCGGTCTGAGAAACAGACATGTGACTGGGAGAGTGATGTGCTAACCACATAACCCTCGATCTACGCATCCAGTGATGCCAATGGCCTGAGGATGACGCGGTAGTCAGTCGGTACAGTTGTGCCTTCATGGCCTGTTCAGGAGGTGTTTAGTATTTAAATATCACCTGGTAACACTACTCACAACCATGTTAGGTATTTGTTCCCTTTTGTCAGATGAGAAAACCATTCCCTACTTTCACTCAAATAGATGGATAGGTAATTTCACTTTTTAATGGGAGATATAACAAGATTTTCTAATATGTGAGCAGAGACATTTTAATCCAAAGTTTACTATAGTCTTGAAGGTAAATAACTGTTTTATGTATTTGCATTTGATGGTGACAAATGAAATGTACTAAGATATCCTACTAACATTCGAGGGCAAGAGTATTGTATCAGTAGTAAGCTGTTAAGTGTTCAGTCGAGTGATCCATTTTATAATAATATGAAGGAGAGCATGATTCAGATGTCCATAAACAGTTTGATGCATTTTCTACAGTTTTTGTTGTTGTAAGGCATAAGGCTGTTTTGTGGAGTATTTGTAAATAATATCAGTTCTATACATTTAAGGACTGTTACTATATTAAAGCTATTTTGAATTTATAGTGGTTTTTCAGTGTAATAGTCTTATGGTGGGTAAAAACCTGTATTTTTAAAATTAATTACATAATGTGTTGATGGTAGTTGCACAGTTTGTGTGGTGCATCACCTTGTTCATTCAAAGAGAGAGTCCCATGGTCTAGGAACACTTGATGTTTGTCAGTGAACTGTATTTCTTTAATGACCTCACAAATTTCCCCATTTCAGGAAAGGAAATTTGCATTAGCTTTAAATAGCTTCTGTTCAAATTTTTGTTGTTGTTAACCTTGGTATTGATTCTACATTCTCTTAATTTGATAGCTTCTGTTCAGTTCCTTTTTGCAACTTACATCTGGATTTTGCTTATATGTGTTCTTATTGTGACTAACTTCCTTGTTATTGGTATGTAGTAGGTGAAGGTACAACAGAGAGGCTTTTTCATGCAGTATTAATATTTTACCAATTTCAGTACTTTTAAATCTGAATGGAATGTTTGTTCTCAGGTACATGACCATATTACATGGCCATATTGTACTTGAGAACAATTTTTCACATTTGGAAATGTCTTATACAACTGGAACATGTTTTGTAATTACAGGAGAGACTGCATTACATGCAAGGAATATGCTTTTATATCAATATGCAAACAGAAATTATATCAAGCATCGATTACAGGGATGGCAAGAGACGAAAGTGTGAAATGTGTTCAAAGCAACAATACTCTTCCATACAGATAATTTAATTAAAGTTTGTCATTGTTTCAAAAGAAAAAGTTACTTTCATGTGTTTGCATAGAGCGTGATCTTTCAAATCACTAAAGAGGATGACTGAGTACATACAAGAGTTTCCTATTGGAACATTGCCATTGTGCAGCAGGGCAACATTAGGGTTGTAACAATGCATTTTAATGAGTTATGCTCTTCTGTTGCTCTGCTGCCTAGTGGCACACCTTCACATATAAAGTAATTCCAACTACATTGGAAGACAAGAAAAAGTTGATTGATTAACCAACAGAGTTTGGCATCATCTGAAAGGTCAATAATGACTCAGCTCTTGTTGTTTTAAATATTGACTTTTATAAACTAGTCTGAAGAAGAAACGTCCACTTCAATGCTAAGTATTAATGAGTGAACTGAGCTCTGTGTTTTCTAGTGTTACACATTTAATGATGACAACTAATAATTCTAGTACTTTTTTAGTGAATCTATACCGTGCATTGCATGCTCATGTTCTATGATTTGTTAGGCATAGAACAACAGTAATATCAATGCCATTTCTGAATGGAGAAATAAGTTTGATAAGCTACCACTATTCTATATTATTTGTTTTTATTGTACATTAGTCTAACAAAAATGTTTCTGTGTATCACAAAGTACTTCCTTTCATATCAGTACGTTATAGTACTTCTTAAAGCAGATTACATAGATAGCCCGATATACACCTTTAACATACTTTTCAGATAAACAGTTTAATTTATATCAGACTTAACATCATAAAGGATGCAGCTTTTGCTAATCAGGCTATCCTGAATTACAAATTATATTTAATATTCACCTTAGATGAGACTATTTTCATCCCAGTTCACTTTATGTGGCAATTAGTAAATATTTGGAAGAAATATTACTGCAGGTATGTATAAACCACTTACTTTAGTCTCCTTCTGCTTATGTTTTTGTCTTCACTATAAGACACTCTTGTTGAAAAGGCAGTTATTTCTGTATTAGATGTTCATTACGCATGACAGTAATTTTAATTTCCTGGAGAGACAAATGATTAGTGGTTTCTGCTTTATATTTTGATTTCATTTATTGAAGGAGACACTTATTTCTCATTATGGTTTTATGTTCAAGAACACTAACACTACCCACTTTCTTCCTTAGGTGTTTCAAAAACATTTGCAACTTTCTCTCTAGTATAGTCTATATCATTAAATGCAGTGTTTATTGCTTCTTACTTAATGTATCAAAAGCATGTATCAAAACCATCCCACTTCTCATTTACACAGCTTAACAGTAGAAATTGTTATTATTCTCATTTTGCGTGTTCATCGTGTTTAAATTAAAGTGCTGCCTACTTTTATAGTTTACCTTGAAATACATGACACAGTGTGGTGTGTTAGATCTCTTCGTCATTTGTGGATAGATGGAATATTTAAACATGAATATCAACCATATACCAGAAAAAAACTGATCATAATTATTCAGATTTATAAGATGAAATGTTATCAGTACGAAGAAAAATGTTTTACAAAATTAGCTGTGTCATACGGTAATCTGTTTATTAAAGAAGGTGCTGTAACAGATTAGACATTACTACATTAGCGATTCGATTGTACTAACTGGAGTGAACCTGGAAAAACGTTTTTCCCACTGATTGATATTAGTGACTGGGGTTTCTTAATACTTAAACTAGAGCTCCATATATGCAGTGAATTAATACATCAGTACACATGAACAAACCCCCCTCCCCCCAAAATAATGAAGGACATTTATTTTACAATTGCAAATGTTACCTCAGTCTGAGAAACAGACATGTGACTGGGAGAGTGATGTGCTAACCACATAACCCTCGATCTACGCATCCAGTGATGCCAATGGCCTGAGGATGACGCGGTAGTCAGTCGGTACAGTTGTGCCTTCATGGCCTGTTCAGGAGGTGTTTAGTATTTAAATATCACCTGGTAACACTACTCACAACCATGTTAGGTATTTGTTCCCTTTTGTCAGATGAGAAAACCATTCCCTACTTTCACTCAAATAGATGGATAGGTAATTTCACTTTTTAATGGGAGATATAACAAGATTTTCTAATATGTGAGCAGAGACATTTTAATCCAAAGTTTACTATAGTCTTGAAGGTAAATAACTGTTTTATGTATTTGCATTTGATGGTGACAAATGAAATATACTAAGATATCCTACTAACATTCAAGGGGAAGAGTATTGTATCAGTGGTAAGCTGTTTAGTGTTCAGTCGAGTGATCCATTTTATAATAATATGAAGGAGAGCATGATTCAGATGTCCATAAACAGTTTGATGCATTTTCTACAGTTTTTGTTGTTGTAAGGCATCAGGCTGTTTTGTGGAGTATTTGTAAATGATATCAGTTCTATACATTTAAGGACTGTTACTATATTAAAGCTATTTTCAATTTATAGTGGTTTTTCAGTGTAATAGTCTTATGGTGGGTAAAAACCTGTATTTTTAAAATTAATTACATAATGTGTTGATGGTAGTTGCACAGTTTGTGTGGTGCATCACCTTGTTCATTCAAAGAGAGAGTCCCATGGTCTAGGAACACTTGATGTTTGTCAGTGAACTGTATTTCTTTAATGACCTCACAAATTTCTCGATTTCAGGAAAGGAAATTTTCATTAGCTTTAAATAGCTTCTGTTCAAATTTTTGTTGTTGTTAACCTTGATATTGATTCTACATTCTCTTAATTTGATAGCTTCTGTTCAGTTCCTTTTGCAACTTACATCTGGATTTTGCTAATATGTGTTCTTATTGTGACTAACTTCCTTGTTATTGGTATGTAGTAGAGTGAAGGTACAACAGAGAGGCTTTTTCATGAAGTATTAGTATTTTACCAATTTCAGTACTTTTAAATCTGAATGGAATGTTTGTTCTCAGGTACATGACCATATTACATGGCCATATTGTACTTGAGAACAATTTTTCACATTTGGAAATGTCTTATTCAACTGGAACATGTTTTGTAATTACAGGAGAGACTGCATTACATGCAAGGAAAATGCTTTTACTTCAATATGCAAACAGAAAATATATCAAGCATCGATTACAGGGATGGCAAGAGACGAAAGTGTGAAATGTGATCAAAGCAACAATACTCTTCCATACAGATAATTTAATTATAATTTGTCATCGTTTCAAAAGAAAAAGTTACTTTCATGTGTTTGCATAGAGCGCGATCTTTCAAATCACTAAAGAGGATGACTGAGTACATACAAGAGTTTCCTATTGGAACATTGCCATTGTGCAGCAGGGCAACATTAGGGTTGTAACAATGCATTTTAATGAGTTATGCTCTTCTGTTGCTCTGCTGCCTAGTGGCACACCTTCACATATGAAGTAATTCCAACTACATTGGAAGACAAGAAACAGTTGATTGATTAACCAACAGAGTTTGGCATCATCTGAAAGGTCAATAATGACTCAGCTCTTGTTGTTTCAAATGTTGACTTTAATAAACTAGTCTGAAGAAGAAACGTCCACGTCAATGCTAAGTATTAATGAGTGAACCGAGCTCTGTGTTTTCTAGTGTTACACATTTAATGATGACAACTAATAATTCTAGTACTTTTGTAATGAATCTATACCGTGCATTGCATGCTCATGTTCTTTGATTTGTTAGGCATAGAACAACAGTAATATCAATGCCATTTCAGAATGGAGAAACAAGTTTAATAAGCTACCACTATTCTATATTAGGTGTTTTTATTGTACATTAGTCTAACAAAAATGTTTCTGTGTATCACAATGTACTTCCTTTCATATCAGTACGTTATAGTACTTCTTAAAGCAGATTACATAGATAGCCCGATATACACCTTTAACATACTTTTCAGATAAACAGTTTAATTTATATCAGACTTAACATCATAAAGGATGCAGCTTTTGCTAATCAGGCTATCCTGAATTACAAATTATATTTAATATTCATCTTAGATGAGACTATTTTCATCCCAGTCCACTTTATGTGGCAATTAGTAAATATATGGGACAAATTTTACTGCAGGTATGTATAAACCACTTACTTTAGTCTCCTTCTGCTAATGTTTTTGTCTTCACTAGAAGACACTCTTGTTGAAAAGGCACTTATTTCTGTATTGGATGTTCATTACGCATGACAGTAATTTTAATTTCCTGGAGAGTCAGATGATTAGTGGTTTCTGCTTTATATTTTGATTTCATTTATTGAAGGACAGACTTATTTCTCATGATGGCTTTATGTTCAAGAACACTAACATTACCCACTTCCTTCCTTAGGTGTTTCAAAAACATCTGCAACTTTCTCTCTAGTATAGTCTATATCATTAAATGCAGTGTTTATTGCTTCATTCTTAATGTATCAAAAGCAAGTATCAAAACCATCCCCCTTCTCATTTACACAGCTTAACAGTAGAAATTGTTATTATTCTCTTTTTGCGTATTTATCGTGTATAAATTAAACTGCCGCCACCTTTTATACTTTACCTTGAAATACATGACGCAGTGTGGTGTGTTGGATCTCTTTGTCATTTGTGGATAGATGGAATATTTAAACATGAATATCAACCATATACCAGAAAAAACCTGATCATAATTATTCAGATTTACAAGATGTAATGTTATCAGTACGAAGAAAAATGTTTTACAATATTAGCTGTGTCATACGGTAATCTGTTTGTTGAAGAAGGTGCTGTAACAGATTAGACGTTACTACATTAGTGATTAGATTGTACTAACTGGAGTCAACCTGGAAAAACTTCTCCCACTGATTGATATCAGTGACTGGGGTTTCTTAATACTTAAACTAGAGCTCCATATATGCAGTGAATTAATGCATCAGTACACATGAACAAAACCCCCCCCGAAAAAATGAAGGACATATATTTTACGATTGCAAATGTTACCTCAGTCTGAGAAACAGACATGTGACTGGGAGAGTGATGTGCTAACCACATAACCCTCGATCTTCGCATCCAGTGATGCCAATGGCTTGAGGATGACACGGTAGTCAGTCGGTACAGTTGTGCCTTCATGGCCTGTTCAGGAGGTGTTTCGTATTTAAATATCACCTGGAAACACTACTCACAACCATGTTAGGTATTTGTTGCCTTTTGTCAGATGAGAAAACCATTCCCTACTTTCACTCAAATAGATGGATAGGTAATTTCACTTTTTAATGGGAGATATAACAAGATTTTCTAATATGTGAGCAGAGACATTTTAATCCAAAGTTTACTATAGTCTTGAAGGTAAATAACTGTTTTATGTATTTGCATTTGATGGTGACAAATGAAATGTACTAAGATATCCTATTAGCTTTCAAGGGCAAGTGTATTGTATCAGTGGTAAGCTGTTAAGTGTTCAGTCGAGTGATCCATTTTATAATAATATGAAGGAGAGCATGATTCAGATGTCCATAAACAGTTTGATGCATTTTCTACAGTTTTTGTTGTTGTAAGGCATAAGGCTGTTTTGTGGAGTATTTGTAAATAATATCAGTTCGATACATTTAAGGACTGTTACTATATTAAAGCTATTTTGAATTTGTAGTGGTTTTTCTGTGTAATAGTCTTATGGTGGGTAAAAACCTGTATTTTTAAAATTAATTACGTAATGTGTTGATGGTAGTTGCACAGTTTGTGTGGTGCATCACCTTGTTCATTCAAAGAGAGAGTCCCATGGTCTAGGAACACTTGATGTTTGTCAGTGAACTGTATTTCTTTTATGACCTCACAAATTTCCCCATTTCAGGAAAGGAAATTTGCATTAGCTTTAAATAGCTTCTGTTCAAATTTTTGTTGTTGTTAACCTTGATATTGATTCTACATTCTCTTAATTTGATAGCTTCTGTTCAGCTCATTTTTGCAACTTACATCTGGGTTTTGCTTATATGTGTTCTTATTGTGACTAACTTCCTTGTTATTGGTATGTAGTAGAGTGAAGGTACAACAGAGAGGCTTTTTCATGCAGTATTAATATTTTACCAATTTCAGTACTTTTAAATCTGAATGGAATGTTTGTTCTCAGGTACATGACCATATTACATGGCCATATTGTACTTGAGAACAATTTTTCACATTTGGAAATGTCTTATACATCTGGAACATGTTTTGTAATTACAGGAGAGACTGCATTACATGCAAGGAAAATGCTTTTATTTCAATATAAACAGAAAATATATCAAGCATCGATTACAGGGATGGCAAGAGACGAAAGTGTGAAATGTGTTCAAAGCAACAATACCCTTCCATACAGATAATTTAATTAAAATTTGTCATTGTTTCAAAAGAAAAAGTTACGTTCACGTGTTTGCATAGAGCGCGATCTTTCAAATCACTAAAGAGGATGACTGAGTACATACAAGAGTTTCCTATTGGAACATTGCCATTGTGCAGCAGGGCAACATTAGGGTTGTAACAATGCATTTTAATGAGTTATGCTCTTCTGTTGCTCTGCTGCCTAGTGGCACACCTTCACATATGAAGTAATTCCAACTACATTGGAAGACAAGAAACAGTTGATTGATTAACCAACAGAGTTTGGCATCATCTGAAAGGTCAATAATGACTCAGCTCTTGTTGTTTTAAATGTTGACTTTAATAAACTAGTCTGAAGAAGAAACGTCCACGTCAATGCTAAGTATTAATGAGTGAACCGAGCTCTGTGTTTTCTAGTGTTACACATTTAATGATGACAACTAATAATTCTAGTACTTTTGTAATGAATCTATACCGTGCATTGCATGCTCATGGTCTATGATTTGTTAGGCATAGAACAACATTAATATCAATGCCATTTCTGAATGGAGAAATAAGTTTAATAAGCTACCACTATTCTATATTAGGTGTTTTTATTGTACATTAGTCTAACAAAAATGTTTCTGTGTATCACAATGTACTTCCTTTCATATCAGTACGTTATAGTACTTCTTAAAGCAGATTACATAGATAGCCCGATATACACCTTTAACATACTTTTCAGATAAACAGTTTAATTTATATCAGACTTAACATCATAAAGGATGCAGTTTTTGCTAATCAGGCTATCCTGAATTACAAATTATATTTAATATTCATCTTAGATGAGACTATTTTCATCCCAGTTCACTTTATGTGGCAATTAGTAAATATATGGGAGAAATATTACTGCAGGTATGTATAAACCACTTACTTTAGTCTCCTTCTGCTTATGTTTTTGTCTTCACTAGAAGACACTCTTGTTGAAAAGGCCGTTATTTCTGTATTGGATGCTCATTATGCATGACAGTAATTTTAATTTCCTGGAGAGACATATGATTAGTGGTTTCTGCTTTATATTTTGATTTCATTTATTGAAGGAGAGTCTTATTTCTCATGATGGTTTTATGTTCAAGAACACTAACATTACCCACTTCCTTCCTTAGGTGTTTCAAAAACATTTGCAACTTTCTCTCTAGTATAGTCTATATCATTAAATGCAGTGTTTGTTGCTTCATACTTAATGTATCAAAAGCATGTATCAAAACCATCCCACTTCTCATTTACACAGCTTAACAGTAGAAATTGTTATTATTCTCTTTTTGCGTATTTATCGTGTTTAAATTAAAGTGCCGCCTACTTTTATACTTTACCTTGAAATACATGACGCAGTGTGGTGTGTTAGATCTCTTTGCCATTTGTGGATAGATGGAATATTTAAACATGAATATCAACCATATACCAGAAAAAACCTGATCATAATTATTCAGATGTACAAGATGTAATGTTATCAGTACGAAGAAAAATGTTTTACAATATTAGCTGTGTCATACGGTAATCTGTTTGTTGAAGAAGGTGCTGTAACAGATTAGACGTTACTACATTAGTGATTAGATTGTACTAACTGGAGTCAACCTGGAAAAACTTTTCCCACTGATTGATATCAGTGACTGGGGTTTCTTAATACTTAAACTAGAGCTCCATATATGCAGTGAATTAATACATCAGTACACATGGACAAAACCCCCCCGAAAAAATGAAGGACATTTATTTTACAATTGCAAATGTTACCTCAGTCTGAGAAACAGACATGTGACTGGGAGAGTGATGTGCTAACCACATAACCCTCGATCTACGCATCCAGTGATGCCAATGGCTTGAGGATGACACGGTAGTCAGTCGGTACAGTTGTGCCTTCATGCCTGTTCAGGAGGTGTTTCGTATTTAAATATCACCTGGTAACACTACTCACAACCATGTTAGGTATTTGTTGCCTTTTGTCAGATGAGAAAACCATTCCCTACTTTCACTCAAATAGATGGATAGGTTAATTCACTTTTTAATGGGAGATATAACAAGATTTTCTAATATGTGAGCAGAGACATTTTAATCCAAAGTTTACTATAGTCTTGAAGGTAAATAACTGTTTTATGTATTTGCATTTGATGGTGACAAATGAAATGTACTAAGATATCCTATTAGCTTTCAAGGGCAAGTGTATTGTATCAGTGGTAAGCTGTTAAGTGTTCAGTCGAGTGATCCATTTTATAATAATATGAAGGAGAGCATGATTCAGATGTCCATAAACAGTTTGATGCATTTTCTACAGTTTTTGTTGTTGTAAGGCATAAGGCTGTTTTGTGGAGTATTTGTAAATAATATCAGTTCGATACATTTAAGGACTGTTACTATATTAAAGCTATTTTGAATTTGTAGTGGTTTTTCTGTGTAATAGTCTTATGGTGGGTAAAAACCTGTATTTTTAAAATTAATTACATAATGTGTTGATGGTAGTTGCACAGTTTGTGTGGTGCATCACCTTGTTCATTCAAAGAGAGAGTCCCATGGTCTAGGAACACTTGATGTTTGTCAGTGAACTGTATTTCTTTAATGACCTCACAAATTTCCCCATTTCAGGAAAGGAAATTTGCATTAGCTTTAAATAGCTTGTGTTCAAATTTTTGTTGTTGTTAACCTTGATATTGATTCTACATTCTCTTAATTTGATAGCTTCTGTTCAGTTCCTTTTTGCAACTTACATCTGGGTTTTGCTTATATGTGTTCTTATTGTGACTAACTTCCTTGTTATTGGTATGTAGTAGAGTGAAGGTACAACAGAGAGGCTTTTTCATGCAGTATTAATATTTTACCAATTTCAGTACTTTTAAATCTGAATGGAATGTTTGTTCTCAGGTACATGACCATATTACATGGCCATATTGTACTTGAGAACAATTTTTCACATTTGGAAATGTCTTATACATCTGGAACATGTTTTGTAATTACAGGAGAAACTGCATTACATGCAAGGAAAATGCTTTTATTTCAATATAAACAGAAAATATATCAAGCATCGATTACAGGGATGGCAAGAGACGAATGTGTGAAATGTGTTCAAAGCAACAATACTCTTCCATACAGATAATTTAATTAAAATTTGTCATTGTTTCAAAAGAAAAAGTTACGTTCACGTGTTTGCATAGAGCGCGATCTTTCAAATCACTAAAGAGGATGACTGAGTACATACAAGAGTTTCCTATTGGAACATTGCCATTGTGCAGCAGGGCAACATTAGGGTTGTAACAATGCATTTTAATGAGTTATGCTCTTCTGTTGCTCTGCTGCCTAGTGGCACACCTTCACATATGAAGTAATTCCAACTACATTGGAAGACAAGAAACAGTTGATTGATTAACCAACAGAGTTTGGCATCATCTGAAAGGTCAATAATGACTCAGCTCTTGTTGTTTTAAATGTTGACTTTAATAAACTAGTCTGAAGAAGAAACGTCCACGTCAATGCTAAGTATTAATGAGTGAACCGAGCTCTGTGTTTTCTAGTGTTACACATTTAATGATGACAACTAATAATTCTAGTACTTTTGTAATGAATCTATACCGTGCATTGCATGCTCATGGTCTATGATTTGTTAGGCATAGAACAACAGTAATATCAATGCCATTTCTGAATGGAGAAATGAGTTTAATAAGCTACCACTATTCTATATTAGGTGTTTTTATTGTACATTAGTCTAACAAAAATGTTTCTGTGTATCACAATGTACTTCCTTTCATATCAGTACGTTATAGTACTTCTTAAAGCAGATTACATAGATAGCCCGATATACACCTTTAACATACTTTTCAGATAAACAGTTTAATTTATATCAGACTTAACATCATAAAGGATGCAGTTTTTGCTAATCAGGCTATCCTGAATTACAAATTATATTTAATATTCATCTTAGATGAGACTATTTTCATCCCAGTTCACTTTATGTGGCAATTAGTAAATATATGGGACAAATATTACTGCAGGTATGTATAAACCACTTACTTTAGTCTCCTTCTGCTTATGTTTTTGTCTTCACTAGAAGACACTCTTGTTGGAAAGGCAGTTATTTCTGTATTGGATGCTCATTATGCAAGACAGTAATTTTAATTTCCTGGAGAGACAGATGATTAGTGGTTTCTGCTTTATATTTTGACTTCATTTATTGAAGGGGAGTCTTATTTCTCATGATGGTTTTATGTTCAAGAACACTAACATTACCCACTTCCTTCCTTAGGTGTTTCAAAAACATTTGCAACTTTCTCTCTAGTATAGTCTATATCATTAAATGCAGTGTTTATTGCTTCATTCTTAATGAATCAAAAGCAAGTATCAAAGCCATCCCACCTCTCATTTACACAGCTTAACAGTAGAAATTGTTATTATTCTCTTTTTGCGTATTTATCGTGTTTAAATTAAAGTGCCGCCTACTATTATACTTTACCTTGAAATACATGACGCAGTGTGGTGTGTTAGATCTCTTTGTCATTTGTGGATAGATGGAATATTTAAACATGAATATCAACCATATACCAGAAAAAACCTGATCATAATTATTCAGATTTACAAGATGTAATGTTATCAGTACGAAGAAAAATGTTTTACAATATTAGCTGTGTCATACGGTAATCTGTTTATTGAAGAAGGTGCTGTAACAGATTAGACGTTACTACATTAGTGATTAGATTGTACTAACTGGAGTCAACCTGGAAAAACTTTTCCCACTGATTGATATCAGTGACTGGGGTTTCTTAATACTTAAACTAGAGATCCATATATGCAGTGAATTAATACATCAGTACACATGAAGAAAACCCCCCCGAAAAAATGAAGGACATTTATTTTACAATTGCAAATGTTACCTCGGTCTGAGAAACAGACATGTGACTGGGAGAGTGATGTACTAAACACATAACCCTCGATCTACGCATCCAGTGATGCCAATGGCTTGAGGATGACACGGTAGTCAGTCGGTACAGTTGTGCCTTCATGGCCTGTTCAGGAGGTGTTTCGTATTTAAATATCACCTGGTAACACTACTCACAACCACGTTAGGTATTTGTTCCCTTTTGTCAGATGAGAAAACCATTCCCTACTTTCACTCAAATAGATGGATAGGTAAATTCACTTTTTAATGGGAGATATAACAAGATTTTCTAATATGTGAGCAGAGACATTTTAATCCAAAGTTTACTATAGTCTTGAAGGTAAATAACTGTTTTATGTATTTGCATTTGATGGTGACAAATGAAATGTACTAAAATATCCTATTAGCTTTCAAGGGCAAGAGCATTGTATCAGTGGTAAGCTGTTAAGTGTTCTGTCGAGTGATCCATTTTATAATAATATGAAGGAGAGCATGATTCAGATGTCCATAAACAGTTTGATGCATTTTCTACAGTTTTTGTTGTTGTAAGGCATAAGGCTGTTTTGTGGAGTATTTGTAAATAATATCAGTTCTATACATTTAAGGACTGTTACTATATTAAAGCTATTTTGAATTTGTAGTGGTTTTTCTGTGTAATAGTCTTATGGTGGCTAAAAACCTGTATTTTTAAAAATTATTACATAATGTGTTGATGGTAATTGCACAGTTTGTGTGGTGCATCACCTTGTTCATTCAAAGAGAGAGTCCCATGGTTCAGGAACACTTGATGTTTGTCAGTGAACTGTATTTCTTTTATGACCTCACAAATTTCCCCATTTCAGGAAAGGAAATTTGCATTAGCTTTAAATAGCTTCTGTTCAAATTTTTGTTGTTGTTAACCTTGATATTGATTCTACATTCTCTTAATTTGATAGCTTCTGTTCAGTTCCTCTTTGCAACTTACACCTGGGTTTTGCTTATATGTGTTCTTATTGTGACTAACTTCCTTGTTATTGGTATGTAGTAGAGTGAAGGTACAACAGAGAGGCTTTTTCATGCAGTATTAATATTTTACCAATTGCAGTACTTTTAAATCTGAATGGAATGTTTGTTCTCAGGTACATGACCATATTACATGGCCATATTGTACTTGAGAACAATTTTTCACATTTGGAAATGTCTTATACAACTGGAACATGTTTTGTAATTACAGGAGAGACTGCATTACATGCAAGGAAAATGCTTTTATTTCAATATAAACAGAAAATATATCAAGCATCGATTACAGGGATGGCAAGAGACAAATGTGTGAAATGTGTTCAAAGCAACAATACTCTTCCATACAGATAATTTAATTAAAATTTGTCATTGTTTCACAAGAAAAAGTTACGTTCATGTGTTTGCATAGAGCGCGATCTTTCAAATCACTAAAGAGGATGACTGAGTACATACAAGAGTTTCCTATTGGAAGCATTGCCACTGTGCAGCAAGGCAACATTAGGGTTGTAACAATGCATTTTAATGAGTTATGCTCTTCTGTTGCTCTGCTGCCTAGTGGCACACCTTCACATATGAAGTAATTCCAGCTACATTGGAAGACAAGAAACAGTTGATTGATTAACCAACAGAGTTTGGCATCATCTGAAAGGTCAATAATGACTCAGCTCTTGTTGTTTTAAATGTTGACTTTAATAAACTAGTCTGAAGAAGAAACGTCCACTTAAATGCTAAGTATTAATGAGTGAACCGAGCTTTGTGTCTTCTAGTGTTACACATTTAATGACGACAACTAATAATTCTAGTACTTTTGTAATGAATCTATACTGTGCATTGCATGGTCATGTTCTATGATTTGTTAGGCATAGAACAACAGTAATATCAATGCCATTTCTGAATGGAGAAATAAGTTTAATAAGCTACCACTATTCTATATTAGGTGTTTTTATTGTACATTAGTTTAACAAAAATGTTTCTGTGTATCACAATGTATTTCCTTTCATATCAGTACGTTATAGTACTTCTTAAAGCAGATTACATAGATAGCCTGATATACACCTTTAACATACTTTTCAGATAAACAGTTTAATTTATATCAGACTTAACATTAAAAGGATGCAGCTTTTGCTAATCAGGCTATCCTGAATTACAAATTATATTTAATATTCATCTTAGATGAGACTATTTTCATCCCAGTTCACTTTATGTGGCAATTAGTAAATATATGGGAGAAATATTACTGCAGGTATGTATAAACCACTTACTTTAGTCTCCTTCTGCTTATGTTTTTGTCTTCACTAGAAGACACTCTTGTTGAAAAGGCAGTTATTTCTGTATTGGATGTTCATTATGCATGACAGTAATTTTAATTTCCTGGAGAGGCAGACGATTAGTGGTTTCTGCTTTATATTTTGATTTCATTTATTGAAGGGGAGTCTTATTTCTCATGATGGTTTTATGTTCAAGAACACTAACACTACCCACTTCCTTCCTTAGGTGTTCCAAAAATATTTGCAACTTTCTGTCAAGTGTAGTCTATATCATTAAATGCAGTGTTTATTGCTTCATACTAAATGTATCAAAAACATGTATCAAAACCATCCCACTTCTCATTTACACAGCTTAACAGTAGAAATTGTTATGATTCTCTTTTTGCGTATTCATCGTGTTTAAATTAAAGTGCTGCCTACTTTTATAGTTTACCTTGAAATACATGAAGCAGTGTGGTGTGTTAGATATCTTAGTCATTTGTGGATAGATGGAATATTTAAGCATGAATATCAGCCATATACCAGAAAAAACCTGATCATAATTATTCAGCTTTATTAGATGATGTGTTATCAGTACAAAGAAAAACATTTTGCAAAATTAGCTGTGTCATAAGTCACAGCTGCAAAATACTAACACGAATTCTTTACAGACAAATGGAAAACCTAGTAGAAGCCAACCTCGGGGAAGATCAGTTTATATTCCGTAGAAACACTGGAACACGTGAGGCAATACTGACCATACGACTTATCTTAGAAGAAATATTAAGGAAAGGCAAACCTACGTTTCTAGCATTTGTAGACTTAGAGAAAGCTTTTGACAATGTTGACTGGAATACTCTCTTTCAAATTCTAAAGGTGGCAGGGGTAAAATACAGGGAGCGAAAGGCTATATACAATTTGTACAGAAACCAGATGGCAGTTATAAGAGTCGAGGGACATGAAAGGGAAGCAGTGGTTGGGAAGGAAGTAAGACAGGGTTGTAGCCTCTCTCCGATGTTGTTTAATCTGTATATTGAGCAAGCAGTAAAGGAAACAAAAGAAAAATTCGGAGTAGGTATTAAAATTCATGGAGAAGAAATAAAAACTTTGAGGTTCGCCGATGACATTGTAATTCTGTCAGAGATAGCAAAGGACTTGCAAGAGCAGTTGAATGGAATGGACAGTGTCTTGAAAGGAGGATATAAGATGAACATCAACAAAAGCAAAACAAGGATAATGGAAAGTAGTCTAATTCAGTCGGGTGATGCTGAGGGAATTAGGTTAGGAAATGAGGCACTTAAAGTAGTAAAGGAGTTTTGCTATTTGGGGAGCAAAATAACTGATGATGGTCGAAGTAGAGAGGATATAAAATGTAGGCTGGCAATGGCAAGGAAAGCGTTTCTGAAGAAGAGAAATTTGTTAACATCCAGTATTGATTTAAGTGTCAGGGAGTAATTTCTGAAAGTATTCGTATGGAGTGTAGCCATGTATGGAAGTGAAACATGGACGATAAATAGTTTGGACAAGAAGAGAATAGAAGCTTTCGAAATGTGGTGCTACAGAAGAATGCTGAAGATTAGATGGGTAGATCACATAACTAATGAGGAAGTATTGAATAGGATTGGGGAGAAGACAAGTTTGTGGCACAACTTGACCAGAAGAAGGGATCGGTTGGTAGGACATGTTCTGAGGCATCAAGGGATCACCAATTTAGTATTGGAGGGCAGCGTGGAGGGTAAAAATCGTAGAGGGAGACCAAGAGACGAATACACTAAGCAGATTCAGAAGGATGTAGGTTGCAGTAGGCACTGGGAGATGAAAAAGCATGCACAGGATAGAGTAGCATGATGAGCTGCTTCAAACCAGTCTCAGGACTGAAGACCACAACAACAACAACACAGCTGTGTCATACGGTAATCTGTTTATTAAGGAAGGTGCTATAACAGATTAGACATTACTACGTTAGCGATTAGATTGTACTAACTGGAGTGAACCTGGAAAAACTTTTCCCACTGATTGATATCAGTGACTGGGGTTTCTTAATACTTAAACTAGAGCTCCATATATGCAGTGAATTAATACATCAGTACACATGAAAAAACCCCCCAAAAAAAAGAAGGACATTTATTTTACAATTGCAAATGTTACCTAGGTCTGAGAAACAGATATGTGACTGGGAGAGTGATGTGCTAACCACATAACCCTCGATCTACGCATCCAGTGATGCCAATGGCCTGAGGATGACACGGTAGTCAGTCGGTACAGTTGTGCCTTCATGGCCTGTTCAGGAGGTGTTTAGTATTTAAATATCACCTGGTAACACTACTCACAACCATGTTAGGTATTTGTTCCCTTTTGTCAGATGAGAAAACTATTCCCTACTTTCACTCAAATAGATGGATAGGTAATTTCACTTTTTAATGGGAGATATAACAAGATTTTCTAATATGTGAACAGAGACATTTTAATCCAAAGTTTACTATAGTCTTGAAGGTAAATAACTGTTTTATGTATTTGCATTTGATGGTGACAAATGAAATGTACTAAGATA
This sequence comes from Schistocerca piceifrons, assembly GCF_021461385.2. Lineage (NCBI taxonomy): Eukaryota > Metazoa > Arthropoda > Insecta > Orthoptera > Acrididae > Schistocerca > Schistocerca piceifrons. Next base: position 710,627,874 of record NC_060149.1, read on the forward strand.
TCCTATTAGCTTTCAAGGGCAAGAGTATTGTATCAGTGGTAAGCTGTTAAGTATTCAGTCGAGTGATCCATTTTATAATAATATGAAGGAGAGCATGATTCAGATGTCCATAAACAGTTTGATGCATTTTCTACAGTTTTTGTTGTTGTAAGGCATAAGGCTGTTTTGTGGAGTATTTGTAAATAATATCAGTTCTATACATTTAAGGACTGTTACTATATTAAAGCTATTTTCAATTTATAGTGCTTTTTCAGTGTAATAGTCTTATAGTGAGTAAAAACCTGTATTTATAAAATTAATTACATAATGTGTTGATGGTAGTTGCACAGTTTGTGTGGTGCATCACCTTGTTCATTCAAAGAGAGAGTCCCATGGTCTAGGAACACTTGATGTTTGTCAGTGAACTGTATTTCTTTAATGACCTCACAAATTTCCCCATTTCAGGAAAGGAAATTTGCATTAGCTTTAAATAGCTTGTGTTCAAATTTTTGTTGTTGTTAACCTTGATATTGATTCTACATTCTCTTAATTTGATAGCTTCTGTTCAGTTCCTTTTTGCAACTTACATATGGATTTTGCTTATATGTGTTCTTATTGTGACTAACTTCCTTGTTATTGGTATGTAGTAGAGTGAAGGTACAACAGAGAGGCTTTTTCATGCAGTATTGATATTTTACCAATTTCAGTACTTTTAAATCTGAATGGAATGTTAGTTCTCAGGTACATGACCATATTACATGGCCATATTGTACTTGAGAACAATTTTTCACATTTGGAAATGTCTTATACAACTGGAACATGTTTTGTAATTACAGGAGGGACTGCATTACATGCAAGGAAAATGCTTTTATTTCAATATGCAAACAGAAAATATATCAAGCATCGATTACAGGGATGGCAAGAGACGAAAGTGTGAAATGTGTTCAAAGCAACAATACTCTTCCATACAGATAATTTAATTAAAATTTGTCATTGTTTCAAAAGAGAAAGTTACTTTCATGTGTTTGCATAGAGCGCGATCTTTCAAATCACTAAAGAGGATGACTGAGTACATACAAGAGTTTCCTATTGGAGCATTGCCATTGTGCAGCAGGGCATAATTAGGGTTGTAACAATGCATTTTAATGAGTTATGCTCTTCTGTTGCTCTGCTGCCTGGTGGCACACCTTCACATATGAAGTAATTCCAACTACATTGGAAGACAAGAAACAGTTGATTGATTAACCAACAGAGTTTGGCATCATCTGAAAGGTCAATAATGACTCAGCTCTTGTTGTTTTAAATGTTGACTTTAATAAACTAGTCTGAAGAAGAAACGTCCACGTCAATGCTAAGTATTAATGAGTGAACCGAGCTCTGTGTTTTCTAGTGTTACACATTTAATGACGACAACTAATAATTCTAGCACTTTTGTAATGAATCTATACCGTGCATTGCATGCTCATGTTCTATGATTTGTTAGGCATAGAACAACAGTAATATCAATGCCATTTCAGAATGGAGAAATAAGTTTAATAAGCTACCACTATTCTATATTAGGTGTTTTTATTGTACATTAGTCTAACAAAAATTTTTATGTGTATCACAATGTACTTCCTTTCATATCAGTACGTTATAGTACTTCTTAAAGCAGATTACATAGATAGCCTGATATACACCTTTAACATACTTTTCAGATAAACAGTTTAATTTATATCAGACTTAACATTAAAAGGATGCAGCTTTTGCTAATCAGGCTATCCTGAATTACAAATTATATTTAATATTCATCTTAGATGAGACTATTTTCATCCCAGTTCACTTTATGTGGCAATTAGTAAATATATGGGAGAAATATTACTGCAGGTATGTATAAACCACTTACTTTAGTCTCCTTCTGCTTATGTTTTTGTCTTCACTAGAAGACACTCTTGTTGAAAAGGCAGTTATTTCTGTATTGGATGTTCATTATGCATGACAGTAATTTTAATTTCCTGGAGAGGCAGACGATTAGTGGTTTCTGCTTTATATTTTGATTTCATTTATTGAAGGGGAGTCTTATTTCTCATGATGGTTTTATGTTCAAGAACACTAACACTACCCACTTCCTTCCTTAGGTGTTCCAAAAATATTTGCAACTTTCTGTCAAGTGTAGTCTATATCATTAAATGCAGTGTTTATTGCTTCATACTAAATGTATCAAAAACATGTATCAAAACCATCCCACTTCTCATTTACACAGCTTAACAGTAGAAATTGTTATGATTCTCTTTTTGCGTATTCATCGTGTTTAAATTAAAGTGCTGCCTACTTTTATAGTTTACCTTGAAATACATGAAGCAGTGTGGTGTGTTAGATATCTTAGTCATTTGTGGATAGATGGAATATTTAAGCATGAATATCAGCCATATACCAGAAAAAACCTGATCATAATTATTCAGCTTTATTAGATGATGTGTTATCAGTACAAAGACAAACATTTTGCAAAATTAGCTGTGTCATAAGTCACAGCTGCAAAATACTAACACGAATTCTTTACAGACAAATGGAAAACCTAGTAGAAGCCAACCTCGGGGAAGATCAGTTTATATTCCGTAGAAACACTGGAACACGTGAGGCAATACTGACCATACGACTTATCTTAGAAGAAATATTAAGGAAAGGCAAACCTACGTTTCTAGCATTTGTAGACTTAGAGAAAGCTTTTGACAATGTTGACTGGAATACTCTCTTTCAAATTCTAAAGGTGGCAGGGGTAAAATACAGGGAGCGAAAGGCTATATACAATTTGTACAGAAACCAGATGGCAGTTATAAGAGTCGAGGGACATGAAAGGGAAGCAGTGGTTGGGAAGGAAGTAAGACAGGGTTGTAGCCTCTCTCCGATGTTGTTTAATCTGTATATTGAGCAAGCAGTAAAGGAAACAAAAGAAAAATTCGGAGTAGGTATTAAAATTCATGGAGAAGAAATAAAAACTTTGAGGTTCGCCGATGACATTGTAATTCTGTCAGAGATAGCAAAGGACTTGCAAGAGCAGTTGAATGGAATGGACAGTGTCTTGAAAGGAGGATATAAGATGAACATCAACAAAAGCAAAACAAGGATAATGGAAAGTAGTCTAATTAAGTCGGGTGATGCTGAGGGAATTAGGTTAGGAAATGAGGCACTTAAAGTAGTAAAGGAGTTTTGCTATTTGGGGAGCAAAATAACTGATGATGGTCGAAGTAGAGAGGATATAAAATGTAGGCTGGCAATGGCAAGGAAAGCGTTTCTGAAGAAGAGAAATTTGTTAACATCCAGTATTGATTTAAGTGTCAGGGAGTAATTTCTGAAAGTATTCGTATGGAGTGTAGCCATGTATGGAAGTGAAACATGGACGATAAATGGTTTGGACAAGAAGAGAATAGAAGCTTTCGAAATGTGGTGCTACAGAAGAATGCTGAAGATTAGATGGGTAGATCACATAACTAATGAGGAAGTATTGAATAGGATTGGGGAGAAGACAAGTTTGTGGCACAACTTGACCAGAAGAAGGGATCGGTTGGTAGGACATGTTCTGAGGCATCAAGGGATCACCAATTTAGTATTGGAGGGCAGCGTGGAGGGTAAAAATCGTAGAGGGAGACCAAGAGACGAATACACTAAGCAGATTCAGAAGGATGTAGGTTGCAGTAGGCACTGGGAGATGAAAAAGCATGCACAGGATAGAGTAGCATGATGAGCTGCTTCAAACCAGTCTCAGGACTGAAGACCACAACAACAACAACACAGCTGTGTCATACGGTAATCTGTTTATTAAGGAAGGTGCTATAACAGATTAGACATTACTACGTTAGCGATTAGATTGTACTAACTGGAGTGAACCTGGAAAAACTTTTCCCACTGATTGATATCAGTGACTGGGGTTTCTTAATACTTAAACTAGAGCTCCATATATGCAGTGAATTAATACATCAGTACACATGAAAAAACCCCCCAAAAAAAAGAACGACATTTATTTTACAATTGCAAATGTTACCTAGGTCTGAGAAACAGATATGTGACTGGGAGAGTGATGTGCTAACCACATAACCCTCGATCTACGCATCCAGTGATGCCAATGGCCTGAGGATGACACGGTAGTCAGTCGGTACAGTTGTGCCTTCATGGCCTGTTCAGGAGGTGTTTAGTATTTAAATATCACCTGGTAACACTACTCACAACCATGTTAGGTATTTGTTCCCTTTTGTCAGATGAGAAAACCATTCCCTACTTTCACTCAAATAGATGGATAGGTATTTTCACTTTTTAATGGGAGATATAACAAGATTTTCTAATATGTGAACAGAGACATTTTAATCCAAAGTTTACTATAGTCTTGAAGGTAAATAACTGTTTTATGTATTTGCATTTGATGGTGACAAATGAAATGTACTAAGATATCCTATTAGCTTTCAAGGGCAAGAGTATTGTGTCAGTGGTAAGCTGTTAAGTATTCAGTCGAGTGATCCAGTTTATAATAATATGAAGGAGAGCATGATTCAGATGTCCATAAACAGTTTGATGCATTTTCTACAGTTTTTGTTGTTGTAAGGCATAAGGCTGTTTTGTGGAGTATTTGTAAATAATATCAGTTCTATACATTTAAGGACTGTTACTATATTAAAGCTATTTTCAATTTATAGTGCTTTTTCAGTGTAATAGTCTTATAGTGAGTAAAAACCTGTATTTATAAAATTAATTACATAATGTGTTGATGGTAGTTGCACAGTTTGTGTGGTGCATCACCTTGTTCATTCAAAGAGAGAGTCCCATGGTCTAGGAACACTTGATGTTTGTCAGTGAACTGTATTTCTTTAATGACCTCACAAATTTCCCCATTTCAGGAAAGGAAATTTGCATTAGCTTTAAATAGCTTGTGTTCAAATTTTTGTTGTTGTTAACCTTGATATTGATTCTACATTCTCTTAATTTGATAGCTTCTGTTCAGTTCCTTTTTGCAACTTACATATGGATTTTGCTTATATGTGTTCTTATTGTGACTAACTTCCTTGTTATTGGTATGTAGTAGAGTGAAGGTACAACAGAGAGGCTTTTTCATGCAGTATTGATATTTTACCAATTTCAGTACTTTTAAATCTGAATGGAATGTTAGTTCTCAGGTACATGACCATATTACATGGCCATATTGTACTTGAGAACAATTTTTCACATTTGGAAATGTCTTATACAACTGGAACATGTTTTGTAATTACAGGAGAGACTGCATTACATGCAAGGAAAATGCTTTTATTTCAATATGCAAACAGAAAATATATCAAGCATCGATTACAGGGATGGCAAGAGACGAAAGTGTGAAATGTGTTCAAAGCAACAATACTCTTCCATACAGATAATTTAATTAAAATTTGTCATTGTTTCAAAAGAGAAAGTTACTTTCATGTGTTTGCATAGAGCGCGATCTTTCAAATCACTAAAGAGGATGACTGAGTACATACAAGAGTTTCCTATTGGAGCATTGCCATTGTGCAGCAGGGCATAATTAGGGTTGTAACAATGCATTTTAATGAGTTATGCTCTTCTGTTGCTCTGCTGCCTGGTGGCACACCTTCACATATGAAGTAATTCCAACTACATTGGAAGACAAGAAACAGTTGATTGATTAACCAACAGAGTTTGGCATCATCTGAAAGGTCAATAATGACTCAGCTCTTGTTGTTTTAAATGTTGACTTTAATAAACTAGTCTGAAGAAGAAACGTCCACGTCAATGCTAAGTATTAATGAGTGAACCGAGCTCTGTGTTTTCTAGTGTTACACATTTAATGACGACAACTAATAATTCTAGTACTTTTGTAATGAATCTATACCGTGCATTGCATGCTCATGTTCTATGATTTGTTAGGCATAGAACAACAGTAATATCAATGCCATTTCAGAATGGAGAAATAAGTTTAATAAGCTACCACTATTCTATATTAGGTGTTTTTATTGTACATTAGTCTAACAAAAATTTTTATGTGTATCACAATGTACTTCCTTTCATATCAGTACGTTATAGTACTTCTTAAAGCAGATTACATAGATAGCCCGATATACACCTTTAACATACTTTTCAGATAAACAGTTTAATTTATATCAGACCTAACTTCATAAAGGATGCAGCTTTTGCTAATCAGGCTATCCTGAATTACAAATTATATTTAATATTCATCTTAGATGAGACTATTTTCATCCCAGTTCACTTTATGTGGCAATTAGTAAATATATGGGTCAAATATTACTGCAGGTATGTATAAACCACTTACTTTAGTCTCCTTCTGCTTATGTTTTTGTCTTCACTAGAAGACACTCTAGTTGAAAAGGCAGTTATTTCTGTATTGGATGTTCATTATGCATGACAGTAATTTTAAGTTCCTGGAGAGACAGACGATTAGTGGTTTCTGCTTTATATTTTGATTTCATATATTGAAGGACAGACTTATTTCTCATGATGGTTTTATGTTCAAGAACACTAACACTACCCACTTCCTTCCTTAGGTGTTTCAAAAATATTTGCAACTTTCTCTGAAGGGTAGTCTATATCATTAAATGCAGTGTTTATTGCTTCATACTTAATGTATCAAAAGCATGTATGAAAACCGTCCCACTTCTCATTTACACAGCTTAACAGTAGAAATTGTTATTATTCTCTTTTTGCGTATTCATCGTGTTTAAATTAAAGTGCTGCCTACTTTTATAGTTTGCCTTGAAATACATGAAGCACTGTGGTGTGTTAGATATCTTCATCATTTGTGGATAGATGGAATATTTGAGCATGAATATCAACTATATACCAGAAAATCCCTGATCATAATTATTCAGATTTATTAGATGAAGTGTTATCAGTACAAAGAAAAACATTTTGAAAATTAGCTGTGTCATACGGTAATCTGTTTATTAAAGAAGGTGCTGTAACAGATTAGACATTACTACATTAGCGATTAGATTGTACCAACTGGAGTGAACCTGGAGAAAATTTTCCCACTGATTGATATCAGTGACTAAGGTTTCTTAGTACTTAAACTAGAGCTCCATATATGCAGTGAATTAATACATCAGTACACATGAAAAAACCCCCCAAAAAAATGAAGGACATTTATTTTACAATTGCAAATGTTACCTAGGTCTGAGAAACAGACATGTGACTGGGAGAGTGATGTGCTAACCACATAACCCTCGATCTACGCATCCAGTGATGCCAATGGCCTGAGGATGACACGGTAGTCAGTCGGTACAGTTGTGCCTTCATGGCCTGTTCAGGAGGTGTTTAGTATTTAAATATCACCTGGTAACACTACTCACAACCATGTTAGGTATTTGTTCCCTTTTGTCAGATGAGAAAACCATTCCCTACTTTCACTCAAATAGATGGATAGGTAATTTCACTTTTTAATGGGAGATATAACAAGATTTTCTAATATGTGAACAGAGACATTTTAATCCAAAGTTTACTATAGTCTTGAAGGTAAATAACTGTTTTATGTATTTGCATTTGATGGTGACAAATGAAATGTACTAAGATATCCTATTAGCTTTCAAGGGCAAGAGTATTGTATCAGTGGTAAGCTGTTAAGTATTCAGTCGAGTGATACATTTTATAATAATATGAAGGAGAGCATGATTCAGATGTCCATAAACAGTTTGATGCATTTTCTACAGTTTTTGTTGTTGTAAGGCATAAGGCTGTTTTGTGGAGTATTTGTAAATAATATCAGTTCTATACATTTAAGGACTGTTACTATATTAAAGCTATTTTCAATTTATAGTGCTTTTTCAGTGTAATAGTCTTATAGTGAGTAAAAACCTGTATTTTTAAAATTAATTACATAATGTGTTGATGGTAGTTGCACAGTTTGTGTGGTGCATCACCTTGTTCATTCAAAGAGAGAGTCCCATGGTCTAGGAACACTTGATGTTTGTCAGTGAACTGTATTTCCTTAATGACCTCACAAATTTCCCCATTTCAGGAAAGGAAATTTGCATTAGCTTTAAATAGCTTGTGTTCAAATTTTTGTTGTTGTTAACCTTGATATTGATTCTACATTCTCTTAATTTGATAGCTTCTGTTCAGTTCCTTTTTGCAACTTACATATGGATTTTGCTTATATGTGTTCTTATTGTGACTAACTTCCTTGTTATTGGTATGTAGTAGAGTGAAGGTACAACAGAGAGGCTTTTTCATGCAGTATTGATATTTTACCAATTTCAGTACTTTTAAATCTGAATGGAATGTTAGTTCTCAGGTACATGACCATATTACATGGCCATATTGTACTTGAGAACAATTTTTCACATTTGGAAATGTCTTATACAACTGGAACATGTTTTGTAATTACAGGAGAGACTGCATTACATGCAAGGAAAATGCTTTTATTTCAATATGCAAACAGAAAATATATCAAGCTTCGATTACAGGGATGGCAAGAGACGAAAGTGTGAAATGTGTTCAAAGCAACAATACTCTTCCATACAGATAATTTAATTAAAATTTGTCATTGTTTCAAAAGAGAAAGTTACTTTCATGTGTTTGCATAGAGCGCGATCTTTCAAATCACTAAAGAGGATGACTGAGTACATACAAGAGTTTCCTATTGGAGCATTGCCATTGTGCAGCAGGGCATAATTAGGGTTGTAACAATGCATTTTAATGAGTTATGCTCTTCTGTTGCTCTGCTGCCTGGTGGCACACCTTCACATATGAAGTAATTCCAACTACATTGGAAGACAAGAAACAGTTGATTCATTAACCAACAGAGTTTGGCATCATCTGAAAGGTCAATAATGACTCAGCTCTTGTTGTTTTAAATGTTGACTTTAATAAACTAGTCTGAAGAAGAAACGTCCACGTCAATGCTAAGTATTAATGAGTGAACCGAGCTCTGTGTTTTCTAGTGTTACACATTTAATGACGACAACTAATAATTCTAGTACTTTTGTAATGAATCTATACCGTGCATTGCATGCTCATGTTCTATGATTTGTTAGGCATAGAACAACAGTAATATCAATGCCATTTCAGAATGGAGAAATAAGTTTAATAAGCTACCACTATTCTATATTAGGTGTTTTTATTGTACATTAGTCTAACAAAAATTTTTATGTGTATCACAATGTACTTCCTTTCATATCAGTACGTTATAGTACTTCTTAAAGCAGATTACATAGATAGCCCGATATACACCTTTAACATACTTTTCAGATAAACAGTTTAATTTATATCAGACCTAACTTCATAAAGGATGCAGCTTTTGCTAATCAGGCTATCCTGAATTACAAATTATATTTAATATTCATCTTAGATGAGACTATTTTCATCCCAGTTCACTTTATGTGGCAATTAGTAAATATATGGGTCAAATATTACTGCAGGTATGTATAAACCACTTACTTTAGTCTCCTTCTGCTTATGTTTTTGTCTTCACTAGAAGACACTCTAGTTGAAAAGGCAGTTATTTCTGTATTGGATGTTCATTATGCATGACAGTAATTTTAAGTTCCTGGAGAGACAGACGATTAGTGGTTTCTGCTTTATATTTTGATTTCATATATTGAAGGACAGACTTATTTCTCATGATGGTTTTATGTTCAAGAACACTAACACTACCCACTTCCTTCCTTAGGTGTTTCAAAAATATTTGCAACTTTCTCTCTAGTATAGTCTATATCATTAAATGCAGTGTTTATTGCTTCATACTTAATGTATCAAAAGCATGTATCAAAACCATCCCACTTCTCATTTACACAGCTTAACAGTAGAAATTGTTATTATTCTCTTTTTGCGTATTCATCGTGTTTAAATTAAAGTGCTGCCTACTTTTATAGTTTGCCTTGAAATACATGAAGCACTGTGGTGTGTTAGATATCTTCATCATTTGTGGATAGATGGAATATTTAAGCATGAATATCAACTATATACCAGAAAATCCCTGATCATAATTATTCAGGTTTATTAGATGAAGTGTTATCAGTACAAAGAAAAACATTTTGAAAATTAGCTGTGTCATACGGTAATCTGTTTATTAAAGAAGGTGCTGTAACAGATTAGACATTACTACATTAGCGATTAGATTGTACCAACTGGAGTGAACCTGGAGAAACTTTTCCCACTGATTGATATCAGTGACTAAGGTTTCTTAATACTTAAACTAGAGCTCCATATATGCAGTGAATTAATACATCAGTACACATGAACAAAACCCCCCCGAAAAAATGAAGGACATTTATTTTACAATTGCAAATGTTACCTCGGTCTGAGAAACAGACATGTGACTGGGAGAGTGATGTGCTAACCACATAACCCTCGATCTACGCATCCAGTGATGCCAATGGCTTGAGGGTGACACGGTAGTCAGTCGGTACAGTTGTGCCTTCATGGCCTGTTCAGGAGGTGTTTAGTATTTAAATATCACCTGGTAACACTACTCACAACCATGTTAGGTATTTGTTCCCTTTTGTCAGATGAGAAAACCATTCCCTACTTTCACTCAAATAGATGGATAGGTAAATTCACTTTTTAATGGGAAATATAACAAGATTTTCTAATATGTGAGCAGAGACATTTTAATCCAAAGTTTACTATAGTCTTGAAGGTAAATAACTGTTTTATGTATTTGCATTTGATGGTGACAAATGAAATGTACTAAGATATCCTATTAGCTTTCAAGGGCAAGAGTATTGTATCAGTGGTAAGCTGTTAAGTGTTCAGTCGAGTGATCCAGTTTATAATAATATGAAGGAGAGCATGATTCAGATGTCCATAAACAGTTTGATGCATTTTCTACAGTTTTTGTTGTTGTAAGGCATAAGGCTGTTTTGTGGAGTATTTGTAAATAATATCAGTTCTATACATTTAAGGACTGTTACTATATTAAAGCTATTTTGAATTTGTAGTGGTTTTTCTGTGTAATAGTCTTATGGTGGGTAAAAACCTGTATTTTTAAAATTAATTACATAATGTGTTGATGGTAGTTGCACAGTTTGTGTGGTGCATCACCTTGTTCATTCAAAGAGAGAGTCCCATGGTCTAGGAACACTTGATGTTTGTCAGTGAACTGTATTTCTTTAATGACCTCACAAATTTCCCCATTTCAGGAAAGGAAATTTGCATTAGCTTTAAATAGCTTCTGTTCAAATTTTTGTTGTTGTTAACCTTGATATTGATTCTACATTCTCTTAATTTGATAGCTTCTGTTCAGTTCCTTTTTGCAACTTACATCTGGGTTTTGCTTATATGTGTTCTTATTGTGACTAACTTCCTTGTTATTGGTATGTAGTAGAGTGAAGGTACAACAGAGAGGCTTTTTCATGCAGTATTAATATTTTACCAATTTCAGTGCTTTTAAATCTGAATGGAATGTTTGTTCTCAGGTACATGACCATATTACATGGCCATATTGTACTTGAGAACAATTTTTCACATTTGGAAATGTCTTATACATCTGGAACATATTTTGTAATTACAGGAGAGACTGCATTACATGCAAGGAAAATGCTTTTATTTCAATATAAACAGAAAATATATCAAGCATCGATTACAGGGATGTCAAGAGACGAAAGTGTGAAATGTGTTCAAAGCAACAATACTCTTCCATACAGATAATTTAATTAAAATTTGTCATCGTTTCAAAAGAAAAAGTTACTTTCATGTGTTTGCATAGAGCGCGATCTTTCAAATCACTAAAGAGGATGACTGAGTACATACAAGAGTTTCCTTTTGAAACATTGCCATTGTGCAGCAGGGCAACATTAGGGTTGTAACAATGCATTTTAATGAGTTATGCTCTTCTGTTGCTCTGCTGCCTAGTGGCACACCTTCACATATGAAGTAATTCCAACTACATTGGAAGACAAGAAACAGTTGATTGATTAACCAACAGAGTTTGGCATCATCTGAAAGGTCAATAATGACTCAGCTCTTGTTGTTTTAAATGTTGACTTTAATAAACTAGTCTGAAGAAGAAACGTCCACGTCAATGCTAAGTATTAATGAGTAAACCGAGCTCTGTGTTTTCTAGTGTTACACATTTAATGACAACAACTAATAATTCTAGCACTTTTGTAATGAATCTATACCGTGCATTGCATGCTCATGTTCTATGATTTGTTAGGCATAGAACAACAGTAATATCAATGCCATTTCTGAATGGAGAAATAAGTTTAGTAAGCTACCACTATTCTATATTAGGTGTTTTTATTGTACATTAGTCTAACAAAAATGTTTCTGTGTATCACAATGTACTTCCTTTCATATCAGTACGTTATAGTATTTCTTAAAGCAGATTACATAGATAGCCCGATATACACCTTTAACATACTTTCCAGATAAACAGTTTAATTTATATCAGACTTAACATCATAAAGGATGCAGCTTTTGCTAATCAGGCTATCCTGAATTACAAATTATATTTAATATTCATCTTAGATGAGACTATTTTCATCCCAGTTCACTTTATGTGGCAATTAGTAAATATATGGGACAAATATTACTGCAGGTATGTATAAACCACTTACTTTAGTCTCCTTCTGCTTATGTTTTTGTCTTCACTAGAAGACACTCTTGTTGAAAAGGCACTTAATTCTGTATTGGATGTTCATTACGCATGACAGTAATTTTAATTTCCTGGAGAGACAGATGATTAGTGGTTTCTGCTTTATATTTTGATTTCATTTATTGAAGGACAGACTTATTTCTCATGATGGCTTTATGTTCAAGAACACTAACATTACCCACTTCCTTCCTTAGGTGTTTCAAAAACATTTGCAACTTTCTCTCTAGTATAGTCTATATCATTAAATGCAGTGTTTATTGCTTCATTCTTAATGTATCAAAAGCAAGCATCAAATCCATCCCACATCTCATTTACACAGCTTAACAGTAGAAATTGTTATTATTCTCTTTTTGCGTATTTATCGTGTTTAAATTAAAGTGCTGCCTACTTTTATACTTTACCGTGAAATACATGACGCAGTGTGGTGTGTTAGATCTCTTTGTCATTTGTGTATAGATGGAATATTTAAACATGAATATCAACCATATACCAGAAAAAACCTGATCATAATTATTCAGCTTTACAAGATGTAATGTTATCAGTACGAAGAAAAATGTTTTACAATATTAGCTGTGTCATACGGTAATCTGTTTATTGAAGAAGGTGCTGTAACAGATTAGACGTTACTACATTAGTGATTAGATTGTACTAACTGGACTCAACCTGGAAAAACTTTTCCCACTGATTGATATCAGTGACTGGGGTTTCTTAATACTTAAACTAGAGCTCCATATATGCAGTGAATTAATACATCAGTACACATGAACAAAACCCCCCCGAAAAAATGAAGGACATTTATTTTACAATTGCAAATGTTACCTCGGTCTGAGAAACAGACATGTGACTGGGAGAGTGATGTGCTAACCACATAACCCTCGATCTACGCATCCAGTGATGCCAATGGCTTGAGGATGACGCGGTAGTCAGTCGGTACAGTTGTGCCTTCATGGCCTGTTCAGGAGGTGTTTAGTATTTAAATATCACCTGGTAACACTACTCACAACCATGTTAGGTATTTGTTCCCTTTTGTCAGATGAGAAAACCATTCCCTACTTTCACTCAAATAGATGGATAGGTAATTTCACTTTTTAATGGGAGATATAACAAGATTTTCTAATATGTGAGCAGAGACATTTTAATCCAAAGTTTACTATAGTCTTGAAGGTAAATAACTGTTTTATGTATTTGCATTTGATGGTGACAAATGAAATGTACTAAAATATCCTATTAGCTTTCAAGGGCAAGAGTATTGTATCAGTGGTAAGCTGTTAAGTGTTCAGTCGAGTGATCCATTTTGTAATAATATGAAGGAGAGCATGATTCAGATGTCCATAAACAGTTTGATGCATTTTCTACAGTTTTTGTTGTTGTAAGGCATAAGGCTGTTTTGTGGAGTATTTGTAAATAATATCAGTTCTATACATTTAAGGACTGTTACTATATTAAAGCTATTTTGAATTTGTAGTGGTTTTTCTGTGTAATAGTCTTATGGTGGGTAAAAACCTGTATTTTTAAAATTAATTACATAATGTGTTGATGGTAGTTGCACAGTTTGTGTGGTGCATCACCTTGTTCATTCAAAGAGAGAGTCCCATGGTCTAGGAACACTTGATGTTTGTCAGTGAACTGTATTTCTTTAATGACCTCACAAATTTCCCCATTTCAGGAAAGGAAATTTGCATTAGCTTTAAATAGCTTCTGTTCAAACTTTTGTTGTTGTTAACCTTGATATTGATTCTACATTCTCTTAATTTGATAGCTTCTGTTCAGTTCCTTTTTGCAACTTACATCTGGGTTTTGCTTATATGTGTTCTTATTGTGACTAACTTCCTTGTTATTGGTATGTAGTAGAGTGAAGGTACAACAGAGAGGCTTTTTCATGCAGTATTAATATTTTACCAATTTCAGTGCTTTTAAATCTGAATGGAATGTTTGTTCTCAGGTACATGACCATATTACATGGCCATATTGTACTTGAGAACAATTTTTCACATTTGGAAATGTCTTATACATCTGGAACATGTTTTGTAATTACAGGAGAGACTGCATTACATGCAAGGAAAATGCTTTTATTTCAATATAAACAGAAAATATATCAAGCATCGATTACAGGGATGTCAAGAGACGAAAGTGTGAAATGTGTTCAAAGCAACAATACTCTTCCATACAGATAATTTAATTAAAATTTGTCATTGTTTCAAAAGAAAAAGTTACGTTCACGTGTTTGCATAGAGCGCGATCTTTCAAATCACTAAAGAGGATGACTGAGTACATACAAGAGTTTCCTATTGGAACATTGCCATTGTGCAGCAGGGCAACATTAGGGTTGTAACAATGCATTTTAATGAGTTATGCTCTTCTGTTGCTCTGCTGCCTAGTGGCACACCTTCACATATGAAGTAATTCCAACTACATTGGAAGACAAGAAACAGTTGATTCATTAACCAACAGAGTTTGGCATCATCTGAAAGGTCAATAATGACTCAGCTCTTGTTGTTTTAAATGTTGACTTAAATAAACTAGTCTGAAGAAGAAACGTCCACGTCAATGCTAAGTATTAATGAGTGAACCGAGCTCTGTGTTTTCTAGTGTTACACATTTAATGATGACAACTAATAATTCTAGTACTTTTGTAATGAATCTATACCGTGGATTGCATGCTCATGGTCTATGATTTGTTAGGCATAGACCAACAGTAATATCAATGCCATTTCTGAATGGAGAAATAAGTTTAATATGCTACCACTATTCTATATTAGGTGTTTTTATTGTACATTAGTCTAACAAAAATGTTTCGGTGTATCACAATGTACTTCCGTTCATATCAGTACGTTATAGTACTTCTTAAAGCAGATTACATAGATAGCCCAATATACACCTTTAACATACTTTTCAGATAAACAGTTTAATTTATATCAGACTTAACATCATAAAGGATGCAGTTTTTGCTAATCAGGCTATCCTGAATTACAAATTATATTTAATATTCATCTTAGATGAAACTATTTTCATCCCAGTTCACTTTATGTGGCAATTAGTAAATATATGGCACAAATATTACTGCAGGTATGTATAAACCACTTACTTTAGTCTCCTTCTGCTTATGTTATTGTCTTCACTAGAAGACACCTTCGTTGAAAAGGCAGTTATTTCTGTATTGGATGCTCATTATGCATGACAGTAATTTTAATTTCCTGGAGAGACAGATGATTAGTGGTTTCTGCTTTATATTTTGATTTCATTTATTGAAGGAGAGTCTTATTTCTCATGATGGTTTTATGTTCAAGAGCACTAACATTACCCACTTCCTTCCTTAGGTGTTTCAAAAACATTTGCAACTTTCTCTCTAGTATAGTCTATATCATTAAATGCAGTGTTTATTGCTTCATTCTTAATGTATCAAAAGCAAGTATCAAAACCATCCCACTTCTCATTTACACAGCTTAACAGTAGAAATTGTTATTATTCTCTTTTTGCGTATTTATCGTGTTTAAATTAAAGTGCCGCCTACTTTTATAGTTTACCTTGAAATACATGACGCAGTGTGGTGTGTTAGATCTCTTTGTCATTTGTGGATAGATGGAATATTTAAACATGAATATCAACCATATACCAGAAAAAACCTGATCATAATTATTCAGATTTACAAGATGTAATGTTATCAGTACGAAGAAAAATGTTTTACAATATTAGCTGTGTCATACGGTAATCTGTTTATTGAAGAAGGTGCTGTAACAGATTAGACGTTACTACATTAGTGATTAGATTGTACTAACTGGAGTCAACCTGGAAAAACTTTTCCCACTGATTGATATCAGTGACTGGGGTTTCTTAATACTTAAACTAGAGCTCCATATATGCAGTGAATTAATACATCAGTACACATGAACAAAACCCCCACGAAAAAATGAAGGACATTTATTTTACAATTGCAAATGTTACCTCGGTCTGAGAAACAGACATGTGACTGGGAGAGTGATGTGCTAACCACATAACCCTCGATCTACGTATCCAGTGATGCCAATGGCTTGAGGATGACACGGTAGTCAGTCGGTACAGTTGTGCCTTCATGGCCTGTTCAGGAGGTGTTTAGTATTTAAATATCACCTGGTAACACTACTCACAACCATGTTAGGTATTTGTTCCCTTTTGTCAGATGAGAAAACCATTCCCTACTTTCACTCAAATAGATGGATAGGTAAATTCACTTTTTAATGGGAGATATAACAAGATTTTCTAATATGTGAGCAGAGACATTTTAATCCAAAGTTTACTATAGTCTTGAAGGTAAATAACTGTTTTATGTATTTGCATTTGATGGTGACAAATGAAATGTACTAAGATATCCTATTAGCTTTCAAGGGCAAGAGTATTGTATCAGTGGTAAGCTGTTAAGTGTTCAGTCGAGTGATCCATTTTATAATAATATGAAGGAGAGCATGATTCAGATGTCCATAAACAGTTTGATGCATTTTCTACAGTTTTTGTTGTTTTTAAGCATAAGGCTGTTTTGTGGATTATTTGTAAATAATATCAGTTCTATACATTTAAGGACTGTTACTATATTAAACCTATTTTGAATTTATAGTGGTTTTTCTGTGTAATAGTCCTATGGTGGGTAAAAACCTGTATTTTTAAAATTAATTACATAATGTGTTGATGGTAGTTGCACAGTTTGTGTGGTGCATCACCTTGTTCATTCAAAGAGAGAGTCCCATGGTCTAGGAACACTTGATGTTTGACAGTGAACTGTATTTCTTTAATGACCTCACAAATTTCCCCATTTCAGGAAAGGAAATTTGCATTAGCTTTAAATAGCTTCTGTTCAAATTTTTATTGTCGTTAACCTTGATATTGATTCTACATTCTCTTAATTTGATAGCTTCTGTTCAGTTCCTTTTGCAACTTACATCTGGATTTTGCTAATATGTGTTCTTATTGTGACTAACTTCCTTGTTATTGGTATGTAGTAGAGTGAAGGTACAACAGAGAGGCTTTTTCATGCAGTATTAATATTTTACCAATTTCAGAACTTTTAAATCTGAATGGAATGTTTGTTCTCAGGTACATGACCATATTACATGGCCATATTGTACTTGAGAAAAATTTTTCACATTTGGAAATGTCTTATACAACTGGAACATGTTTTGTAATTACAGGAGAGACTGCATTACATGCAAGGAAAAAGCTTTTATATCAATATGCAAACAGAAAATATATCAAGCATCGATTACAGGGATGGCAAGAGACGAAAGTGTGAAATGTGTTCAAAGCAACAATACTCTTCCATACAGTTGATTTAATTAAAATTTGTCATCGTTTCTAAAGAAAAAGTTACTTTCATGTGTTTGCATAGAGCGCGATCTTTCAAATCTCTAAAGAGGATGACTGAGTACATACAAGAGTTTCCTATTGGAACATTGCCATTGTGCAGCAGGGCAACATTAGGGTTGTAACAATGCATTTTAATGAGTTATGCTCTTCTGTTGCTCTGCTGCCTAGTGGCACACCTTCACATATGAAGTAATTCCAACTACATTGGAAGACAAGAATCAGTTGATTGATTAACCAACAGAGTTTGGCATCATCTGAAAGGTCAATAATGACTCAGCTCTTGTTGTTTTAAATGTTGACTTTAATAAACTAGTCTGAAGAAGAAACGTCCACGTCAATGCTAAGTATTAATGAGTGAACCGAGCTCTGTGTTTTCTAGTGTTACACATTTAATGACGACAACTAATAATTCTAGTAATTTTGTAATGAATCTATACCGTGCATTGCATGCTCATGTTCTATGATTTGTTAGGCATAGAACAACATTAATATCAATGCCATTTCTGAATGGAGAAATAAGGTTAATAAGCTACCACTATTCTATATTAGGTGTTTTTGTTGTACATTAGTCTAACTAAAATGTTTCTGTGTATCACAATGTACTTCCTTTCATATCAGTACGTTATAGTACTTCTTAAAGCAGATTACATAGATAACCCAATATACACCTTTAACATACTTTTCAGATAAACAGTTTAAATTATATCAGACTTAACATCATAAAGGATGCAGCTTTTGCTAATCAACTTATCCTGAACTACAAATTATATTTAATATTCTTCTTAGATGAGACTATTTTCATCCCAGTTCACTTTATGTGGCAATTAGTAAATATATGGGAGAAATATTACTGCAGGTATGTATAAACCACTTACTTTAGTCTCCTTCTGCTTATGTTTTTGTCTTCACTAGAAGACACTCATGTTGAAAGGCAGTTATTTCTGTATTGGATGTTCATTACGCATGACAGTAATTTTAATTTCCTGGAGAGACAGATGATTAGTGGTTTCTGCTTTATATTTTGATTTCACTTATTGAAGGAGACACTTATTTCTCATGATGGTTTTATGTTCAACAACACTAACATTACCCACTTCCTTCCTTAGGTGTTTCAAAAACATTTGCAACTTTCTCTCTAGTATAGTCTATATCATTAAATGCAGTGTTTATTGCTTCATACTTAAAGTATCAAAAGCATGTATCAAAACCATCCCACTTCTCATTTACACAGCTTCACAGTAGAAATTGTTATTATTCACTTTTTGCGTATTCATCGTGTTTAAATTAAAGTGCCGCCTACTTTTATAGTTTACCTTGAAATACATGACGCAGTGTGGTGTGTTAGAGCCCTTTATCATTGTGGATAGATGGAATATTAAACATGAATATCAACCATATACCAGAAAAAAACTGATCATAATTATTCAGATTTATAAGATGAAATGTTATCAGTACGAAGAAAAATGTTTTACAAAATTAGCTGTGTCATACGGTAATCTGTTTATTAAAGAAGGTGCTGTAACATATTAGACATTACTACATTAGCGATTAGATTGTACTAACTGTAGTGAACCTGGAAAAACTTTTCCCACTGATTGATATCAGTGACTGGGGTTTCTTAATACTTAAACTAGAGCTCCATATATGCAGTGAATTAATACATCAGTACACATGAACAAGACCCCCCCAAAAATAATGAAGGACATTTATTTTACAATTGCAAATGTTACCTCGGTCTGAGAAACAGACATGTGACTGGGAGAGTGATGTGCTAACCACATAACCCTCGATCTACGCATCCAGTGATGCCAATGGCCTGAGGATGACGCGGTAGTTAGTCGGTACAGTTGTGCCTTCATGGCCTGTTCAGGAGGTAACACTACTCACAACCATGTTAGGTATTTGTTCCCTTTTGTCAGATGGGAAAACCATTCCCTACTTTCACTCAAATAGATGGATAGGTAATTTCACTTTTTAATGGGAGATATAACAAGAATTTCTAATATCTGAGCAGAGACATTTTAATCCAAAGTTTACTATAGTCTTGAAGGTAAATAACTGTTTTATGTATTTGCATTTGATGGTGACAAATGAAATGTACTAAGATATCCTACTAACATACGAGAGCAAGAGTATTGTATCAGTAGTAAGCTGTTAAGTGTTCAGTCGAGTGATCCATTTTATAATAATATGAAGGAGAGAATGATTCAGATGTCCATAAACAGTTTGATGCATTTTCTACAGTTTTTGTTGTTGTAAGGCATAAGGCTGTTTTGTGGAGTATTTGTAAATAATATCAGTTCTATGCATTTAAGGACTGTTACTATATTAAAGCTATTTTGAATTTATAGTGGTTTTTCAGTGTAATAGTCTTATGGTGGGTAAAAACCTGTATTTTTAAAATTAATTACATAATGTGTTGATGGTAGTTGCACAGTTTGTGTGGTGCATCACCTTGTTCATTCAAAGAGAGAGTCCCATGGTCTAGGAACACTTGATGTTTGTCAGTGAACTGTATTTCTTTAATGACCTCACAAATTTCCCCATTTCAGGAAAGGAAATTTTCATTAGGTTTAAATAGGTTCTGTTCAAATTTTTGTTGTTGTTAACCTTGATATTGATTCTACATTCTCTTAATTTGATAGCTTCAGTTCAGTTCCTTTTGCAACTTACATCTGGATTTTGCTTATATGTGTTCTTATTGTGACTAACTTCCTTGTTATTGGTATGTAGTAGAGTGAAGGTACAACAGAGAGGCTTTTTCATGCAGTATTAATATTTTACCAATATCAGTACTTTTAAATCTGAATGGAATGTTTGTTCTCAGGTACATGACCATATTACATGGCCATATTGTACTTGAGAACAATTTTTCACATTTGGAAGTGTCTTATACAACTGGAACATGTTTTGTAATTACAGGAGAGACTGCATTACATGCAAGGAAAATGCTTTTATATCAATATGCAAACAGAAAATTTATCAAGCATCGATTACAAGGATGGCAAGAGATGAAATTGTGAAATGTGTTCAAAGCAACAATACTCTTCCATACAGATAATTTAATTAAAATTTGTCATTGTTTCAAAAGAAAAAGTTACTTTCATGTGTTTGCATAGAGCATGATCTTTCAAATCACTAAAGAGGATGACTGAGTACATACAAGAGTTTCCTATTGGAACATTGCCATTGTGCAGCAGGGCAACATTAGGGGTGTAACAATGCATTTTAATGAGTTATGCTCTTCTGTTGCTCTGCTGCCTAGTGGCACACCTTCACATATTAAGTAATTCCAACTACATTGGAAGACAAGAAGCAGTTGATTGATTAACCAACAGAGTTTGGCATCATCTGAAAGGTCAATAATGACTCAGGTCTTGTTGTTTTAAATGTTGACTTTAATAAACTAGTCTGAAGGAGGAACGTCCACTTCAATGCTAAGTATTAATTAGTGAACCGAGCTCTGTGTTTTCTAGTGTTACACATTTAATGACAACAACTAATAATTCTAGTACTTTTTAATGAATCTATACCGTGCATTGCGTGCTCATGTTCTATGATTTGTTAGGCATAGAACAACAGTAATATCAATGCCATTTCTGAATGGAGAAATAAGTTTAATATGCTACCACTATTCTATATTAGGTGTTTTTATTGTACATTAGTCTAACAAAAATGTTTCTGTGTATCACAATGTACCTCCTTTCATATCAGTACGTTATAGTACTTCTTAAAGCAGATTACATAGATATCCTGATATACACCTTTAACATACTTTTCAGATAAACAGTTTAATTTATATCAGACTTAACATCATAAAGGATGCAGCTTTTGCTAATCAGGTTATCCTGAATTACAAATTATATTTAATATTCATCTTAGATGAGACTATTTTCATCCCAGTTCACTTTATGTGGCAATTAGTAAATATATGGAAGAAATATTACTGCAGGTATGTATAAACCACTTACTTTAGTCTCCTTCTGCTTATGTTTTTGTCTTCACTAGAAGACACTCTTGTTGAAAAGGCAGTTATTTCTGTATTGGATGTTCATTACGCATGACAGTAATTTTAATTTCCTGGAGAGACAGATGATTAGTGGTTTCTGCTTTATATTTTGATTTCATTTATTGAAGGACAGACTTATTTCTCATGATGGTTTTATGTTCAAGAGCACTAACATTACCCACTTCCTTCCTTAGGTGTTTCAAAAACATTTGCAACTTTCTCCCTAGTATAGTCTATATCATTAAATGCAGTGTTTATTGCTTCATACTTAATGTATCAAAAGCATGTATCAAAACCATCCCACTTCTCATTTACACAGCTTAACAGTAGAAATTGTTGTTATTCTCTTTTTGCGTATTCATCGTGTTTGAATTAAAGTGCCGCCTACTTTTATAGTTTACCTTGAAATACATGACGCAGTGTGGTGTGTTAGATCTCTTTGTCATTTGTGGATAGATGGAATATTTAAACATGAATATCAACCATATACCAGAAAAAACCTGATCATAATTATTCAGATTTATAAGATGAAATGATATCAGTACGAAGAAAAATGTTTTACAAAGTTAGCTGTGTCATACGGTAATCTGTTTATTAAAGAAGGTGCTGTAACAGATTAGACATTACTACATTAGCGATTAGATTGTACTAACTGGAGTTAACCTGGAAAAACTTTTCCCACTGATTGATATCAGTGACTGGGGTTTCTTAATACTTAATCTAGAGCTCCATATATGCAGTGAATTAATACATCAGTACACATGAACAAACCCCCCCCCCCCCCAAAAAAAAATGAAGAACATTTATTTTACACTTGCAAATGTTACCTCGGTCTGAGAAACAGACATGTGACTGGGAGAGCGATGTGCTAACCACATAACCCTCGATGTATGCATCCAGTGATGCCAATGGCCTGAGGATGACACGGTAGTCAGTCGGTACAGTTGTACCTTCTTGGCCTGTTCAGGAGGTGTTTAGTATTTAAATATCACCTGGTAACACTACTCACAACCATGTTAGGTATTTGTTCCCTTTTGTCAGATGAGAAAACCATTCCCTACTTTCACTCAAATAGATGGATAGGTAATTTCACTATTTAATGGGAGATATAACAAGATTTTCTAATATTTGAGCAGAGACATTTTAATCCAAAGTTTACTATAGTCTTGAAGGTAAATAACTGTTTTATGTATTTGCATTTGATGGTGACAAATGAAATGTACTAAGATACCCTACTAACATTCGAGGGCAAGAGTATTGTATCAGTGGTAAGCTGTTAAGTGTTCAGTTGAGTGATCCATTTTATAATAATATGAAGGAGAGCATGATTCAGATGTCCATAAACAGTTTGATGCATTTTCTACAGTTTTTGTTGTTGTAAGGCATAAGGCTGTTTTGTGGAGTATTTGTAAATAATATCAGTTCTATACATTTAAGGACTGTTACTATATTAAAGCTATTTTGAATTTATAGTGGTTTTTCAATGTAATAGTCTTATGGTGGGTAAAAACCTGTATTTTTAAAATTAATTACATAATGTGTTGATGGTAGTTGCACAGTTTGTGTGGTGCATCACCTTGTTCATTCAAAGAGAGAGTCCCATGGTCTAGGAACACTTGATGTTTGTCAGTGAACTGTATTTCTTTAATGACCTCACAAATTTCCCCATTTCAGGAAAGCAAATTTTCATTAGCTTTAAATAGCTTCTGTTCAAATTTTTATTGTTGTTAACCTTGATATTGATTCTACATTCTCTTAATTTGATAGCTTCTGTTCAGTTCCTTTTGCAACTTACATCTGGATTTTGCTAATATGTGTTCTTATTGTGACTAACTTCCTTGTTATTATTATTTAGTAGAGTGAAGGTACAACAGAGAGGCTTTTTCATGCAGTATTAATATTTTACCAATTTCAGAACTTTTAAATCTGAATGGAATGTTTGTTCTCAGGTACATGACCATATTACATGGCCATATTGTACTTGAGAACAATTTTTCACATTTGGAAATGTCTTATACAACTGGAACACGTTTTGTAATTACAGGAGAGACTGCATTACATGCAAGGAAAATGCTTTTATATCAATATGCAAACAGAAAATATATCAAGCATCGATTACAGGGATGGCAAGAGACGAAAGTGTGAAATGTGTTCAAAGCAACAATACTCTTCCATACAGTTGATTTAATTAAAATTTGTCATCATTTCAAAAGAAGAAGTTACTTTCATGTGTTTGCATAGAGCGCGATCTTTCAAATCTCTAAAGAGGATGACTGAGTACATACAAGAGTTTCCTATTGGAACATTGCCATTGTGCAGCAGGGCAACATTAGGGTTGTAACAATGCATTTTAATGAGTTATGCTCTTCTGTTTCTCTGCTGCCTAGTCGCACACCTTCACATATTAAGTAATTCCAACTACATTGGAAGACAAGAATCAGTTGATTGATTAACCAACAGAGTTTGGCATCATCTGAAAGGTCAATAATGACTCAGCTCTTGTTGTTTTAAATGTTGACTTTAATAAACTAGTCTGAAGAAGAAACGTCCACGTCAATGCTAAGTATTAATGAGTGAACCGAGCTCTGTGTTTTCTAGTGTTACACATTTAATGACGACAACTAATAATTCTAGTACTTTTGTAAAGAATCTATACCGTGCATTGCATGCTCATGTTCTATGATTTGTTAGGCATAGAACAACATTAATACCAATGCAATTTCTGAATGGAGAAATAAGGTTAATAAGCTACCACTATTCTATATTAGGTGCTTTTGTTGTACATTAGTCTAACTAAAATGTTTCTGTGTATCACAATGTACTTCCATTCGTATCAGTACGTTATAGTACTTCTTAAAGCAGATTACATAGATAGCCCGATATACACCTTTAACATACTTTTCAGATAAACAGTTTAAATTATATCAGACTTAACATCAGAAAGGATGCAGCTTTTGCTAATCAACCTATCCTGAACTACAAATTATATTTAATATTCCTCTTAGATGAGACTATTTTCATCCCAGTTCACTTTATGTGGCAATTAGTAAATATATGGGAGAAATATTACTGCAGGTATGTATAAACCACTTACTTTAGTCTCCTTCTGCTTATGTTTTTGTCTTCACTAGAAGACACTCATGTTGAAAAGGCAGTTATATCTGTATTGGATGTTCATTACGCATGACAGTAATTTTAATTTCCTGGAGAGACAGATGATTAGTGGTTTCTGCTTTATATTTTGATTTCACTTATTGATGGAGACACTTATTTCTCATGATGGTTTTATGTTCAAGAACACTATCATTACCCACTTACTTCCTTAGGTGTTTCAAAAACATTTGCAACTTTCTCTCTAGTATAGTCTATAACATTAAATGCAGTGTTTATTGCTTCATACTTAAAGTATCAAAAGCATGTATCAAAACCATCCCACTTCTCATTTACTCAGCTTCACAGTAGAAATTGTTATTATTCTCTTTTTGCGTATTCATCGTGTTTAAATTAAAGTGCCGCCTACTTTTATAGTTTACCTTGAAATACATGACGCAGTGTGTAGTGTCAGATCCCTTTATCATTGTGGATAGATGGAATATTTAAACATGAATATCAACCATATACCAGAAAAAACCTGATCATAATTATTCAGATTTATAAGATGAAATGTTATCAGTACGAAGGAAAATGTTTTACAAAATTACCTGTGTCATACGGTAATCTGTTTATTAAAGAAGATTAGACATTACTACATTAGCGATTAGATTGTACTAACTGGAGTGAACCTGGAAAAACTTTTCCCACTGATTGATATCAGTGACTGGGGTTTCTTAATACTTAAACTAGAGCTCCATATATGCAGTGAATTAATACATTAGTACACATGAACAAAACCCCCCCAAAAATAATGAAGGACATTTATTTTACAATTGCAAATGTTACCTCGGTCTGAGAAACAGACATGTAACTGGCAGAGTGATGTGCTAACCACATAACCCTCGATCTACGCATCCAGTGATGCCAATGGCCTGAGGATGACGCGGTAGTCAGTCGGTACAGTTGTGCCTTCATGGCCTGTTCAGGAGGTGTTAAGTATTTAAATATCACCTGGTAACACTACTCACAACCATGTTAGGTATTTGTTCCCTTTTGTCAGGTGAGAAAACCATTTCCTACATTCACTCAAATAGATGGATAGGTAATTTCAATTTTTAATGGGAGATATAACAAGATTTTCTAATATGTGAGCAGAGACATTTTAATCCAAAGTTTACTATAGTCTTGAAGGTAAGTAACTGTTTTATGTATTTGCATTTGATGGTGACAAATGATATGTACTAAGATATCCTACTAACATTCGAGGGCAAGAGTATTGTATCAGTAGTAAGCTGTTAAGTGTTCAGTCGAGTGATCCATTTTATAATAATATGAAGGAGAGCATGATTCAGATGTCCATAAACAGTTTGATGCATTTTCTACAGTTTTTGTTGTTGTAAGGCATAAGGCTGTTTTGTGGAGTATTTGTAAATAATATCAGTTCTATACATTTAAGGACTGTTACTATATTAAAGCTATTTTGAATTTATAGTGGTTTTTCAGTGTAATAGTCTTATGGTGGGTAAAAACCTGTATTTTTAAAATTAATTACTTAATGTGTTGATGGTAGTTGCACAGTTTGTGTGGTGCATCACCTTGTTCATTCAAAGAGAGAGTCCCATGGTCTAGGAACACTTGATGTTTGTCAGTGAACTGTATTTCTTTAATGACCTCACAAATTTCCCCATTTCAGGAAAGGAAATTTGCATTAGCTTTAAATAGCTTCTGTTCAAATTTTTGTTGTTGTTAACCTTGATATTGATTCTACATTCTCTTAATTTGATAGCTTCTGTTCAGTTCCTTTTTGCAACTTACATCTGGATTTTGCTTATATGTGTTCTTATTGTGACTAACTTCCTTGTTATTGGTATGTAGTAGAGTGAAGGTACAACAGAGAGGCTTTTTCATGCAGTATTAATATTTTACCAATTTCAGTACTTTTAAATCTGAATGGAATGTTTGTTCTCAGGTACATGACCATATTACATGGCCATATTGTACTTGAGAACAATTTTTCGCATTTGGAAATGTCTTATACAACTGGAACATGTTTTGTAATTACAGGAGAGACTGCATTACATGCAAGGAAAATGCTTTTATATCAATATGCAAACAGAAAATATATCAAGCATCGATTACAGGGATGGCAAGAGACGAAAGTGTGAAATGTGTTCAAAGCAACAATACTCTTCCATACAGATAATTTAATTAAAATTTGTCATTGTTTCAAAAGAAAAAGTTACTTTTATGTGTTTGCATAGAGCGTGATCTTTCAAATCACTAAAGAGGATGACTGAGTACATACAAGAGTTTCCTATTGGAACATTGCCATTGTGCAGCAGGGCAACATTAGGGTTGTAACAATGCATTTTAATGAGTTATGCTCTTCTGTTGCTCTGCTGCCCAGTGGCACACCTTCACATATAAAGTAATTCCAACTACATTGGAAGACAAGAAAAAGTTGATTGATTAACCAACAGAGTTTGGCATCATCTGAAAGGTCAATAATGGCTCAGCTCTTGTTGTTTTAAATATTGACTTTTATAAACTAGTCTGAAGAAGAAACGTCCACTTCAATGCTAAGTATTAATGAGTGAACTGAGCTCTGTGTTTTCTAGTGTTACACATTTAATGACGACAACTAATAATTCTAGTACTTTTTTAGTGAATCTATACCATGCATTGCATGCTCATGTTCTATGATTTGTTAGGCATAGAACAACAGTAATATCAATGCCATTTCTGAATGGAGAAATAAGTTTGATAAGCTACCACTATTCTATATTATTTGTTTTGATTGTACATTAGTCTAACAAAAATGTTTCTGTGTATCACAAAGTACTTCCTTTCATATCAGTATGTTATAGTACTTCTTAAAGCAGATTACATAGATAGCCCGATATACACCTTTAACATACTTTTCAGATAAACAGTTTAATTTATATCAGACTTAACATCATAAAGGATGCAGCTTTTGCTAATCAGGCTATCCTGAATTACAAATTATATTTAATATTCATCTTAGATGAGACTATTTTCATCCCAGTTCACTTTATGTGGCAATTAGTAAATATATGGAAGAAATATTACTGCAGGTATGTATAAACCACTTACTTTAGTCTCCTTCTGCTTATGTTTTTGTCTTCACTAGAAGACACTCTTGTTGAAAAGGCAGTTACTTCTGTATTGGATGTTCATTACGCATGACAGTAATTTTAATTTCCTGGAGAGACAGATGATTAGTGGTTTCTGCTTTATATTTTGATTTCATTTATTGAAGGAGACACTTATTTCTCATGTTGGTTTTATGTTCAAGAACACTAACATTACCCACTTCCTTCCTTAGGTGTTTCAAAAACATTTGCAACTTTCTCCCTAGTATAGTCTATATCATTAAATGCAGTGTTTATTGCTTCATACTTAATGTATCAAAAGCATGTATCAAAACCATCCCACTTCTCATTTACACAGCTTAACAGTAGAAATTGTTATTATTCTCTTTTTGCGTATTCATCTTGTTTAAATTAAAGTGCCGCCTACTTTTATAGTTTACCTTGAAATACATGACGCAGTGTGGTGTGTTAGATCTCTTTGTCATTTGTGAATAGATGGAATATTTAAACATGAATATCAACCATATACCAGAAAAAACGTGATCATAATTATTTAGATTTATAAGATGAAATGTTATCAGTACGAAGAGAAATGTTTTACAAAATTAGCTGTGTCATACGGTAATCTGTTTATTAAAGAAGGTGCTGTAACAGATTAGGCATAACTACATTAGCGATTAGATTGTACTAACAGGAGTTAACCTGGAAAAATTTTTCCCACTGATTGATATCAGTGACTGGGGTTTCTTAATACTTAAACTAGAGCTCCATATATGCAGTGAATTAATACATCAGTACACATGAACAAACCCCCCTCCCCCCAAAATAATGAAGGAGATTTATTTTACAATTGCAAATGTTACCTCAGTCTGAGAAACAGACATGTGACTGGGAGAGTGATGTGTTAACCACATAACCCTCGATCTACGCATCCAGTGATGCCAATGGCCTGAGGATGACGCGGTAGTCAGTCGGTACAGTTGTGCCTTCATGACCTGTTCAGGAGGTGTTTAGTATTTAAATATCACCTGGTAACACTACTCACAACCATGTTAGGTATTTGTTCCCTTTTGTCAGGTGAGAAAACCATTTCCTACTTTCACTCAAATAGATGGATAGGTAATTTCACTTTTTAATGGGAGATATAACAAGATTTTCTAATATGTGAGCAGAGACATTTTAATCCAAAGTTTACTATAGTCTTGAAGGTAAATAACTGTTTTATGTATTTGCATTTGATGGTGACAAATGAAATGTACTAAGATATCCTACTAACATTCGAGGGCAAGAGTATTGTATCAGTGGTAAGCTGTTAAGTGTTCAGTCGAGTGATCCATTTTATAATAATATGAAGGAGAGCATGATTCAGATGTCCATAAACAGTTTGATGCATTTTCTACAGTTTTTGTTGTTGTAAGGCATAAGGCTGTTTTGTGGAGTATTTGTAAATAATATCAGTTCTATACATTTAAGGACTGTTACTATATTAAAGCTATTTTGAATTTGTAGTTCTGTGTAATAGTCTTATGGTGGGTAAAAACCTGTATTTTTAAAATTAGTTACATAATGTGTTGATGGTAGTTGCACAGTTTGTGTGGTGCATCACCTTGTTCATTCAAAGAGAGAGTCCCATGGTCTAGGAACACTTGATGTTTGTCAGTGAACTGTATTTCTTTAATGACCTCACAAATTTCCCCATTTCAGGAAAGGATATTTTCATTAGCTTTAAATAGCTTCTGTTCAAATTTTTGTTGTTGTTAACCTTGATATTGATTCTACATTCTCTTAATTTGATAGCTTCTATTCAGTTCCTTTTGCAACTTACATCTGGATTTTGCTAATATGTGTTCTTATTGTGACTAACTTCTTTGTTATTGGTATGTAGTAGAGTGAAGGTACAACAGAGAGGCTTTTTCATGAAGTATTAGTATTTTACCAATTTCAGTACTTTTAAATCTGAATGGAATGTTTGTTCTCAGGTACATGACCATATTACATGGCCATATTGTACTTGAGAACAATTTTTCACATTTGGAAATGTCTTATACAACTGGAACATGTTTTGTAATTACAGGAGAGACTGCATTACATGCAAGGAAAATGCTTTTATATCAATATGCAAACAGAAAATATATCAAGCATCGATTACAGGGATGGCAAGAGATGAAAGTGTGAAATGTGTTCAAAGCAACAATACTCTTCCATACAGATAATTTAATTAAAATTTGTCATTGTTTCAAAAGAGAAAGTTACTTTCATGTGTTTGCATAGAGCATGATGTTTCAAATCACTAAAGAGGATGACTGAGTACATACAAGAGTTTCCTATTGGAACATTGCAATTGTGCAGCAGGGCAACATTAGGGTTGTAACAATGCATTTTAATGAGTTATGCTCTTCTGTTGCTCTGCTGCCTAGTGGCACACCTTCACATATTAAGTAATTCCAACTACATTGGAAGACAAGAAACAGTTGATTGATTAACCAACAGAGTTTGGCATCATCTGAAAGGTCAATAATGACTCAGCTCTTGTTGTTTTAAATGTTGACTTTAATAAACTAGTCTGAAGAAGAAACGTCCACTTCAATGCTAAGTATTAATGCGTGAACCGAGCTCTGTGTTTTCTAGTGTTACACATTTAATGACAACAACTAATAATTCTAGTACTTTTTAATGAATCTATACCGTGCATTGCATGCTCATGTTCTATGATTTGTTAGGCATAGAACAACAGTAATATCAATGCCAGTTCTGAATGGAGAAATAAGTTTAATATGCTACCACTATTCTATATTAGGTGTTTTTATTGTACATTAGTCTAACAAAAATGTTTCTGTGTATCACAATGTACTTCCTTTCATATCAGTACGTTATAGTACTTCTTAAAGCAGATTACATAGATATCCTGATATACACCTTTAACATACTTTTCAGATAAACAGTTTAATTTATATCAGACTTAACATCATAAAGGATGCAGCTTTTGCTAATCAGGTTATCCTGAATTACAAATTATATTTAATATTCATCTTAGATGAGACTATTTTCATCCCAGTTCACTTTATGTGGCAATTAGTAAATATATGGGTCAAATATTACTGCAGGTATGTATAAACCACTTACTTTAGTCTCCTTCTGCTTATGTTTTTGTCTTCACTAGAAGACACTCTTGTTGAAAAGGCAGTTACTTCTGTATTGGATGTTCATTACGCATGACAGTAATTTTAATTTCCTGGAGAGACAGATGATTAGTGGTTTCTGCTTTATATTTTGATTTCATTTATTGAAGGAGACACTTATTTCTCATGATGATTTTATGTTCAAGAACACTAACATTACCCACTTCCTTCCTTAGGTGTTTCAAAAACATTTGCAACTTTCTCTCTAGTATAGTCCATATCATTAAATGCAGTGTTTATTGCTTCATACTTAATGTATCAAAAGCATGTATCAAAACCATCCCACTTCTCATTTACACAGCTTAACAGTAGAAATTGTTGTTATTCTCTTTTTGCGTATTCATCGTGTTTAAATTAAAGTGCCGCCTACTTTTATAGTTTACCTTGAAATACATGACGCAGTGTGGTGTGTTAGATTTCTTTGTCATTTGTGGATAGATGGAATATTTAAACATGAATATCAACCATATACCAGAAAAAACCTGATCATAATTATTCAGATTTATAAGATGAAATGTTATCAGTACGAAGAAAAATGTTTTACAAAATTAGCTGTGTCATACGGTAATCTGTTTATTAAAGAAGGTGCTGTAACAGATTAGACATTACTACATTAGCGATTAGATTGTACTAACTGGAGTTAACCTGGAAAAACTTTTCCCACTGATTGATATCAGTGACTGGGGTTTCTTAATACTTAAACTAGAGCTCCATATATGCAGTGAATTAATACATCAGTACACATGAACAAACCCCCCCCCCCCCCCCAAAAAAAAATGAAGGACATTTATTTTACACTTGCAAATGTTACCTCGGTCTGAGAAACAGACATGTGACTGGGAGAGCGATGTGCTAACCACATAACCCTCGATCTATGCATCCAGTGATGCCAATGGCCTGAGGATGACACGGTAGTCAGTCGGTACAGTTGTGCCTTCTTGGCATGTTCAGGAGGTGTTTCGTATTTAAATATCACCTGGTAACTCTACTCACAACCATGTTAGGTATTTGTTCCCTTTTGTCAGATGAGAAAACCATTCCCTACTTTCACTCAAATAGATGGATAGGTAATTTCACTTTTTAATGGGAGATATAACAAGATTTTCTAATATGTGAGCAGAGACATTTTAATCCAAAGTTTACTATAGTCTTGAAGGTAAATAACTGTTTTATGTATTTGCATTTGATGGTGACAAATGAAATGTACTAAGATACCCTACTAACATTCGAGGGCAAGAGTATTGTATCAGTGGTAAGCTGTTAAGTGTTCAGTCGAGTGATCCATTTTATAATAATATGAAGGAGAGCATGATTCAGATGTCCATAAACAGTTTGATGCATTTTCTACAGTTTTTGTTGTTGTAAGGCATAAGGCTGTTTTGTGGAGTATTTGTAAATAATATCAGTTCTATACATTTAAGGACTGTTACTATATTAAAGCTATTTTGAATTTATAGTGGTTTTTCAGTGTAATAGTCTTATGGTGGGTAAAAACCTGTATTTTTAAAATTAATTACATAATGTGTTGATGGTAGTTGCACAGTTTGTGTGGTGCATCACCTTGTTCATTCAAAGAGAGAGTCCCATGGTCTAGGAACACTTGATGTTTGTCAGTGAACTGTATTTCTTTAATGACCTCACAAATTTCCCCATTTCAGGAAAGGAAATTTGCATTAGCTTTAAATAGCTTCTGTTCAAATTTTTATTGTTGTTAACCTTGATATTGATTCTACATTCTCTTAATTTGATAGCTTCTGTTCAGTTCCTTTTGCAACTTACATCTGGATTTTGCTAATATGTGTTTTTATTGTGACTAACTTCCTTCTTATTGGTATGTAGTGGAGTGAAGGTACAACAGAGAGGCTTTTTCATGCAGTATTAATATTTTACCAATTTCAGAACTTTTAAATCTGAATGGAATGTTTGTTCTCAGGTACATGACCATATTACATGGCCATATTGTACTTGAGAACAATTTTTCACATTTGGAAATGTCTTATACAACTGGAACATGTTTTGTAATTACAGGAGAGACTGCATTACATGCAAGGAAAATGCTTTTATATCAATATGCAAACAGAAAATATATCAAGCATCGATTACAGGGATGGCAAGAGACGAAAGTGTGAAATGTGTTCAAAGCAACAATTCTCTTCCATACAGTTGATTTAATTAAAATTTGTCATCGTTTCAAAAGAAAAAGTTACTTTCATGTGTTTGCATAGAGCGCGATCTTTCAAATCTCTAAAGAGGATGACTGAGTACATACAAGAGTTTCCTATTGGAACATTGCCATTGTGCAGCAGGGCAACATTAGGGTTGTAACAATGCATTTTAATGAGTTATGCTCTTCTGTTGCTCTGCTGCCTAGTGGCACACCTTCACATATGAAGTAATTCCAACTACATTGGAAGACAAGAATCAGTTGATTGATTAACCAACAGAGTTTGGCATCATCTGAAAGGTCAATAATGACTCAGCTCTTGTTGTTTTAAATGTTGACTTTAATAAACTAGTCTGAAGAAGAAACGTCCACGTCAATGCTAAGTATTAATGAGTGAACCGAGCTCTGTGTTTTCTAGTGTTACACATTTAATGACGACAACTAATAATTCTAGTACTTTTGTAATGAATCTATACCGTGCATTGCATGCTCATGTTCTATGATTTGTTAGGCATAGAACAACATTAATATCAATGCCATTTCTGAATGGAGAAATAAGGTTAATATTTATTTATTTATTTATTTATTTCGTATTCCATTAATCCGTATTGTGATAAATCACAAGGATGTGGAATGAGTCATGATTGCATACAACGGATATAATACACATATATAAAATGACAAAAATGTACCATAAGATTATGAATAAGTTTGTAGGTTAAAATCAAATCAAAGGTATAGCTCAAGTAATATAAAACAATACCTAAAAAGGAAATATAGGACATTTTCCAAATTAAACAAATAATACACATATATAAAATGACAAAAATGTACCATAAGATTATGAATAAGTTTGTAGGTTAAAATCAAATCAAAGGTATAGCTCAAGTAATATAAAACAATACCTAAAAAGGAAATATAGTACATTTTCCAAATTAAACAGTTAATGTGATCTATAGCAAACAAATTTTTATCAGTATAAAAAATCATTGCTTTATCTGTAGATACTCAT
This sequence comes from Schistocerca piceifrons, assembly GCF_021461385.2. Classification (NCBI taxonomy): domain Eukaryota; kingdom Metazoa; phylum Arthropoda; class Insecta; order Orthoptera; family Acrididae; genus Schistocerca; species Schistocerca piceifrons. The sequence goes on from NC_060149.1 coordinate 710,662,325, forward strand.
CAAGAGAATAGAAGGAATTTACCATTAGCTATTCTCTCAATTTACATTTAAAAGTAGGTAAGACATTAATGTGATCTTTAATACCTGATGGAAGGGAGTTGAAAATTTTTGTGGCTGAATAATGAACACCTTTCTGAACAAGACTTAAATGTTTCAGATCCCTGTGTAGATCATTTTTAGACCTAGTATTATGATCATGACATTCACTATTAGTTTTAAAAAGAGATAGGTTGTTAGAAACAAAAATCATCAAAGAAAATATGAATTGAGAGGTAAGTGTTAATATTTGTAACTTATGAAACAGACTTCTGCAAGAATATCTTGGATGAACACCACTCATGATTCTAACAGCTCTCTTCTGTGCAGTAAATATTTTTTTGGGTAAAGGCTTGTTGCCCCAAAATATTATGCCATACGACATGATAGAATGAAAATAACCAAAGTAGGCAGCTTTAGTAGCGTCCTCATCACCAATGGGGGTGATTACACGCGGAGCGTAAGTTGCCACACTGAGCCTTCTATGTAGGTCTAAGATATGCTCAGACCAGTTCAGCTTGCCATCAATTAGAATGCCCAAGAACTTAGATGATTCACAGTGTAGTATATTTTGGTTACCACAGTTTAAGTGGCATACTTCATTTTCTTGTTGAGATGTGTGAAATTGCATATACTGAGTTTTCTGAATGTTTAGAGTTAGTCCGTTGCACTTAAACCAGTGTAGGATGTCAACGAGTACAGCATTACATTTATTTTCTAGGTCACTGTTAGTTCGACTTTCAAGCAGAATAGTGGTGTCATCGGCAAAAAGAGCAAATTTACACTCGGTGTCTGTGCAAAGTGGGAGATCATTGATGAAGATAAGGAAAAGCAAAGGTCCTAGGATGGACCCCTGAGGCACACCACACTTTAATGTGCCCCAATCAGAAGAAATGGGACTATCATTGGCACCATTAATTATCACCTTCTGTTTTCTGTTTTGCAGATATGATTCTATCCATCTACCAATGCTACCTCGCAAGCCATAAAAATTAGCCTTATATAAGAGAATGTTGTGGTCCACACAGTCAAAGGCCTTAGACAAGTCACAAAAAATTCCAATAGGTGACATTTTATTATTTATTGACTCTAAAATTTCATTTGTGAGAGAAAAAATAGCCTGCTCAGTTGATCTACCTTTTTGGAAACCAAACTGGTTTCTGTTGAGTATGTTGTGGCTGTTAAGATGTTCTACAATTCTTGTATACATTAGTTTCTCTAATACTTTTGAGAAACTACTTAGCAGTGATATTGGACGGTAGTTAGATAAATTAGTTTTGTCACCCTTCTTGAAAAGTGGTTTCACAACGGCAAGCTTTAATCTCTCTGGGACAACACCTTGCTGGATAGACTCATTAAAAATGTGACACAGGACTTGACATATGTGGTCACTACAATGCTTCAGTATTTTTGGTGAAATGTTGTCAATACCAGTGGAATTTTTATTTTTTAAGGCCTTGATGGTATTTTTAACTTCAGTAATAGTAACTGGGGCAATACAAATTGGGTCATCCGTGTTAGGGTTAGCTCTGTGTAATAAATGCGTAGCAGCATTTAAGGAACCGTTACAACCTACTTGTTCTGCTGCAGTTATGAAGTGATTGTTGAATATGTTGGAAACTGTTACAGGATTATGAATAACCTCATCCTTATAGCTTATCTCTGTGGTATTAACATTCTTGTTACTCTTGCCACACTCTCTCTTTATAACATTCCAAACTGCTTTTATTTTGTTCTCAGATTTATCAATTTCAGACTTAATATACAGGCTCTTGGATTTGTTTATCACCCTTTTTAAAATTTTACAATATAACTTAAAATGAGACCTTTCAAGGGGATCATTTGATACTCTTAGTGAGGCATGTAACTCCCTCTTAGTCCTGCAAGAAATTTTTATACCTCCAGTAATCCATGGTTTACTGGAAGAAACCTCATTGTTCTTTCTGACAGTTTTTTTTGGGAAAGCCATTTCAAATACAGATATAAATTCATTTAAAAAAAGGTTAAATTTATCATTAACATCTGATGTGCTGTACACTGGCTCCCAATCTATCTGTGACAAATAGTCGTTAAAGGCAGACACAGTTTCAGTGTTTATACATCTATAGGACCTATAGGTGTGGGAGATTTTATTGCACAAACTGATGTTATTTACTTTCAGAAGTTGTCCATCATGGTCAGACAGGCCATAAATTACTTTGCTCACACTAGCACTGTTGACTCTATTCTTGTCAATGAAAATATTATCTAGAAGGCTCTTGCAATTTTCTGTAACTCTAGTGGGCCAGGTAACCATCGCAGCCAAGTTGTAAGAATTCATTAAGTGGTCCAGGTCAGTTTTGAGGTTGTTATCAGTTAAGAAGTTGACATTAAAGTCACCTACAATTATTAAATTTCTAGTTTTAGAGAACAATTTGGTCAAAAGAGATTCTAACTTATTCATAAAGATGCAAAACTTCCCTGCTGAAGCTCTGTAAATTGCAAGCACAGTAAGTAACATGTCCTTTGCAGAAATTTCAGTCCCGCAAACTTCAAAATGTTGATCTACACAATACTTACTTAGATCTAAAGATTTATAAATGATTTTACTGTCTATATAAATTACAGCACCACCTTTCTCCTTACTTGTTCTGCAGTAATGAGTAGCTAGATCATACCCATCAAGCTGCAGCCCATCAATTCCAACTGTTACATGATGCTCAGTAAGGCATAAAACATGAGGACGGTCAACAGTGTCCATGTCCCCTAAATTTACAGATAAAAACTCTAATTTACTTTAGAGACTTCTGATATTTTGATGAAGAATAATAAGATTCTTATAGCTACCTCTACTGTCCTTCTGCTGGTCTGCTTGTCCATTAACACCGTTAGTCCCCGTTGCACTCAAAACTGTGTTGGATACATTAAGACCTATGTCGCAGATGGAGATTTGTTCACTAGATGTCGTTGGCGAGGTCGGGTGGGTGCTGGCCATAAAAAATCACTGTTTCTTTTTGGAATTCTTCTTTCTCTTGTAGAAAATCGGGGATTACCTTTTATCCTTGGAGATACTGCATCGGAATTATTTTCCAGTCCTTGAGGTTCTTTGGGTGGAACTTCATCATATGGTATTAATATGTCATTGGCAGTGACAGGGTGAGACACAGCTATACATCTGTTTCTTGTATTCACATTGGTTCCCTGTCTATCTTGGCATGAATTGGTTTCTACAGTACCGGTACAAAATCTGACCTTTCTTGCAGAGCTGGTTGTAAGTGTTTTTACTACATCACACCGTTTCCATGGGTTTGATACTGATGAAGCAATGTTCCTGCACAGTCTGAGCTTTCCTGTTTTGTTCAGGTGTAGTCCATGATTAGTGTCATCAGGCCTTTGCAAGAATAAATTGACATCAATTACTTTCACATTAACAAAATTAGATGACAAATTCATTATATATTCATTAAATCTGTACACTGTTTCGTTGACTTCTGGCTTGTCATAAAAGTAGGGAACGGTACATAACAATAGCTTTGTATGATCAAGTGCTGCAGTCAACTTTTCTAAGTCTGGAATAAAGTTGTTTTTCTTACGAATGTCATTTATTCCTGCAAGGATAATAAGCTACCGCTATTCTATATTAGGTGTTTTTGTTGTACATTAGTCTAACTAAAATGTTTCTGTGTATCACAATGTACTTCCTTTCATATCAGTACGTTATAGTACTTCTTAAAGCAGATTACATAGATAGCCCGATATACACCTTTAACATACTTTTCAGATAAACAGTTTAAATTATATCAGACTTAACATCATAAAGGATGCAGCTTATGCTAATCAACCTATCCTGAACTACAAATTATATTTAATATTCTCCTTAGATGAGACTATTTTCATCCCAGTTCACTTTATGTGGCAATTAGTAAATATATGGGACAAATATTACTGCAGGTATGTATAAACCACTTACTTTAGTATCCTTCTGCTTATGTTTTTGTCTTCACTAGAAGACACTCATGTTGAAAAGGCAGTTATTTCTGTATTGGATGTTCATTACGCATGACAGTAATTTTAATTTCCTGGAGAGACAGATGATTAGTGGTTTCTGCTTTATATTTTGATTTCACTTATTGAAGGAGACACTTATTTCTCATGATGGTTTTATGTTCAAGAACACTAACATTACCCACTTCCTTCCTTAGGTGTTTCAAAAACATTTGCAACTTTCTCTCTAGTATAGTCTATATCATTAAATGCAGTGTTTATTGCTTCATACTTAAAGTATCAAAAACATGTATCAAAACCATCCCACTTCTCATTTACACAGCTTCAGAGTAGAAATTGTTATTATCCTCTTTTTGCGTATTTATCGTGTTTAAATTAAAGTGCCGCCTACTTTTATAGTTTACCTTGAAATACATGACACAGTGTGGTGTGTTAGATCCCTTTATCATTGTGGGTAGATGGAATATTTAAACATGAATATCAACCATATACCAGAAAAAACCTGATCATAATTATTCAGATTTATAAGATGAAATGTTATCAGTACGAAGAAAAATGTTTTACAATATTAGCTGTGTCATACGGTAATCTGTTTATTAAAGAAGGTGCTGTAACAGATTAGACATTACTACATTAGCGATTAGATTGTACTAACTGGAGTGAACCTGGAAAAACTTTTCCCACTGATTGATATCAGTGACTGGGGTTTCTTAATAATTAAACTAGAGCTCCATATATGCAGTGAATTAATACATCAGTACACATGAACAAAACCCCCCCAAAAATAATGAAGGACATTTATTTTACAATTGCAAATGTTACCTCGGTCTGAGAAACAGACATGTGACTGGGAGAGTGATGTGCTAACCACATAACCCTCGATCTACGCATCCAGTGATGCCAATGGCCTGAGGATGACGCGGTAGTCGGTCGGTACAGTTGTGCCTTCATGGCCTGTTCAGGAGGTGTTTAGTATTTAAATATCACCTGGTAACACTACTCACAACCATGTTAGGTATTTGTTCCCTTTTGTCAGATGAGAAAACCATTCCCTACTTTCACTCAAATAGATGGATAGGTAATTTCACGTTTTAATGGGAGATATAACAAGATTTTCTAATATGTGAGCAGAGACATTTTAATCCAAAGTTTACTATAGTCTTGAAGGTAAATAACTGTTTTATGTATTTGCATTTGATGGTGACAAATGAAATGTACTAAGATATCCTACTAACATTCGAGGGCAAGAGTATTGTATCAGTAGTAAGCTGTTAAGTGTTCAGTCGAGTGATCCATTTTATAATAATATGAAGGAGAGCATGATTCAGATGTCCATAAACAGTTTGATGCATTTTCTACAGTTTTTGTTGTTGTAAGGCATAAGGCTGTTTTGTGGAGTATTTGTAAATAATATCAGTTCTATACATTTAAGGACTGTTACTATATTAAAGCTATTTTGAATTTATAGTGGTTTTTCTGTGTAATAGTCTTATGGTGGGTAAAAACCTGTATTTTTAAAATTAATTACTTAATGTGTTGATGGTAGTTGCACAGTTTGTGTGGTGCATCACCTTGTTCATTCAAAGAGAGAGTCCCATGGTCTAGGAACACTTGATGTTTGTCAGTGAACTGTATTTCTTTAATGACCTCACAAATTTCCCCATTTCAGGAAAGGAAATTTGCATTAGCTTTAAATAGCTTCTTTCAAATTTTTGTTGTTGTTAACCTTGGTATTGATTCTACATTCTCTTAATTTGATAGCTTCTGTTCAGTTCCTTTTTGCAACTTACATCTGGATTTTGCTTATATGTGTTCTTATTGTGACTAACTTCCTTGTTATTGGTATGTAGTAGAGTGAAGGTACAACAGAGAGGCTTTTTCATGCAGTATTAATATTTTACCAATTTCAGTACTTTTAAATCTGAATGGAATGTTTGTTCTCAGGTACATGACCATATTACATGGCCATATTGTACTTGAGAAAAATTTTTCACATTTGGAAATGTCTTATACAACTGGAACATGTTTTGTAATTACAGGAGAGACTGCATTACATGCAAGGAAAATGCTTTTATATCAATATGCAAACAGAAAATATATCAAGCATCGATTACAGGGATGGCAAGAGACGAAAGTGTGAAATGTGTTCAAAGCAACAATACTCTTCCATACAGATAATTTAATTAATATTTGTCATTGTTTCAAAAGAAAAAGTTACTTTCATGTGTTTGCATAGAGCGTGATCTTTCAAATCACTAAAGAGGATGACTGAGTACAAACAAGAGTTTCCTATTGGAACATTGCCATTTTGCAGCAGGGCAACATTAGGGTTGTAACAATGCATTTTAATGAGTTATGCTCTTCTGTTGCTCTGCTGCCTAGTGGCACACCTTCACATATAAAGCAATTCCAACTACATTGGAAGACAAGAAAAAGTTGATTGATTAACCAACAGAGTTTGGCATCATCTGAAAGGTCAATAATGACTCAGCTCTTGTTGTTTTAAATATTGACTTTTATAAACTAGTCTGAAGAAGAAACGTCCACTTCAATGCTAAGTATTAATGAGTGAACTGAGCTCTGTGTTTTCTAGTGTTACACATTTAATGACGTCAACTAATAATTCTAGTACTTTTTTAATGAATCTATACCGTGCATTGCATGCTCATGTTCTATGATTTGTTAGGCATAGAACAACAGTAATATCAATGCCATTTCTGAATGGAGAAATAAGTTTGATAAGCTACCACTATTCTATATTATTTGTTTTTATTGTACATTAGTCTAACAAAAATGTTTCTGTGTATCACAAAGTACTTCCTTTCATATCAGTACGTTATAGTACTTCTCAAAGCAGATTACATAGATAGCCCAATATACACCTTTAACATACTTTTCAGATAAACAGTTTAATTTATAACAGACTTAACATCATAAAGGATGCAGCTTTTGCTAATCAGGCTATCCTGAATTACAAATTATATTTAATATTCATCTTAGATGAGACTATTTTCATCCCAGTTCACTTTATGTGGCAATTAGTAAATATATGGAAGAAATATTACTGCAGGTATGTATAAACCACTTACTTTAGTCTCCTTCTGCTTATGCTTTTGTCTTCACTATAAGACACTCTTGTTGAAAAGGCAGTTATTTCTGTATTGGATGTTCATTACGCATGACAGTAATTTTAATTTCCTGGAGAGACAAATGATTAGTGGTTTCTGCTTTATATTTTGATTTCATTTATTGAAGGAGACACTTATTTCTCATTATGGTTTTATGTTCAAGAACACTAACACTACCCACTTCCTTCCTTAGGTGTTTCAAAAACATTTGCAACTTTCTCTCTAGTATAGTCTATATCATTAAATGCAGTGTTTATTGCTTCTTACTTAATGTATCAAAAGCATGTATCAGAACCATCCCACTTCTCATTTACACAGCTTAACAGTAGAAATTGTTATTATTCTCATTTTGCGTATTCATCGTGTTTAAATTAAAGTGCCGCCTACTTTTATAGTTTACCTTGAAATACATGACGCAGTGTGGTGTGTTAGATCTCTTCGTCATTTGTGGATAGATGGAATATTTAAACATGAATATCGACCATATACCAGGAAAAACCTGATCATAATTATTCAGATTTATAAGATGAAATGTTATCAGTACGAAGAAAAATGTTTTACAAAATTAGCTGTGTCATACGGTAATCTGTTTATTTAAGAAGGTGCTGTAACAGATTAGACATTACTACATTAGCGATTCGATTGTACTAACTGGAGTGAACCTGGAAAAACGTTTTTCCCACTGATTGATATCAGTGACTGGTGTTTCTTAATACTTAAACTAGAGCTCCATATATGCAGTGAATTAATACATCTGTACACATGAACAAACCCCCCTCCCCCCAAAATAATGAAGGACATTTATTTTACAATTGCAAATGTTACCTCAGTCTGAGAAAGAGACATGTGACTGGGAGAGTGATGTCCTAACCACATAACCCTCGATCTACGCATCCAGTGATGCCAATGGCCTGAGGATGACGCGGTAGTCAGTCGGTACAGTTGTGCCTTCATGGCCTGTTCAGGAGGTGTTTAGTATTTAAATATCACCTGGTAACACTACTCACAACCATGTTAGGTATTTGTTCCCTTTTGTCAGGTGAGAAAACCATTCCCTACTTTCACTCAAATAGATGGATAGGTAATTTCACTTTTTAATGGGAGATATAACAAGATTTTCTAATATGTGAGCAGAGACATTTTAACCAAAGTTTACTATAGTCTTGAAGGTAAATAACTGTTTTATGTATTTGCATTTGATGGTGACAAATGAAATGTACTAAGATATCCTACTAACATTCAAGGGGAAGAGTATTGTATCAGTGGTAAGCTGTTTAGTGTTCAGTCGAGTGATCCATTTTATAATAATATGAAGGAGAGCATGATTCAGATGTCCATAAACAGTTTGATGCATTTTCTACAGTTTTTGTTGTTGTAAGGCATCAGGCTGTTTTGTGGAGTATTTGTAAATGATATCAGTTCTATACATTTAAGGACTGTTACTATATTAAAGCTATTTTCAATTTATAGTGGTTTTTCAGTGTAATAGTCTTATGGTGGGTAAAAACCTGTATTTTTAAAATTAATTACATAATGTGTTGATGGTAGTTGCACAGTTTGTGTGGTGCATCACCTTGTTCATTCAAAGAGAGAGTCCCATGGTCTAGGAACACTTGATGTTTGTCAGTGAACTGTATTTCTTTAATGACCTCACAAATTTCCCCATTTCAGGAAAGGAAATTTACATTAGCTTTAAATAGATTCTGTTCAAATTTTTGTTGTTGTTAACCTTGATATTGATTCTACATTCTCTTAATTTGATAGCTTCTGTTCAGTTCCTTTTGCAACTTACATCTGTATTTTGCTAATATGTGTTCTTATTGTGACTAACTTCCTTGTTATTGGTAAGTAGTAGAGTGAAGGTACAACAGAGAGGCTTTTTCATGAAGTATTAGTATTTTACCAATTTCAGTACTTTTAAATCTGAATGGAATGTTTGTTCTCAGGTACATGACCATATTACATGGCCATATTGTACTTGAGAACAATTTTTCACATTTGGAAATGTCTTATACAACTGGAACATGTTTTGTAATTACAGGAGAGACTGCATTACATGCAAGGAAAATGCTTTTACTTCAATATGCAAACAGAAAATATATCAAGCATCGATTACAGGGATGGCAAGAGACGAAAGTTTGAAATGTGATCAAAGCAACAATACTCTTCCATACAGATAATTTAATTATAATTTGTCATCGTTTCAAAAGAAAAAGTTACTTTCATGTGTTTGCATAGAGCGCGATCTTTCAAATCACTAAAGAGGATGACTGAGTACATACAAGAGTTTCCTATTGGAACATTGCCATTGTGCAGCAGGGCAACATTAGGGTTGTAACAATGCATTTTAATGAGTTATGCTCTTCTGTTGCTCTGCTGCCTAGTGGCACATCTTCACATATGAAGTAATTCCAACTACATTGGAAGACAAGAAACAGTTGATTGATTAACCAACAGAGTTTGGCATCATCTGAAAGGTCAATAATGACTCAGCTCTTGTTGTTTCAAATGTTGACTTTAATAAACTAGTCTGAAGAAGAAACGTCCACGTCAATGCTAAGTATTAATGAGTGAACCGAGCTCTGTGTTTTCTAGTGTTACACATTTAATGATGACAACTAATAATTCTAGTACTTTTGTAATGAATCTATACCGTGCATTGCATGCTCATGTTCTTTGATTTGTTAGGCATAGAACAACAGTAATATCAATGCCATTTCGGAATGGAGAAATAAGTTTAATAAGCTACCACTATTCTATATTAGGTGTTTTTATTGTACATTAGTCTAACAAAAATGTTTCTGTGTATCACAATGTACTTCCTTTCATATCAGTACGTTATAGTACTTCTTAAAGCAGATTACATAGATAGCCCGATATACACCTTTAACATACTTTTCAGATAAACAGTTTAATTTATATCAGACTTAACATCATAAAGGATGCAGCTTTTGCTAATCAGGCTATCCTGAATTACAAATTATATTTAATATTCATCTTAGATGAGACTATTTTCATCCCAATCCACTTTATGTGGCAATTAGTTAATATATGGGACAAATATTACTGCAGGTATGTATAAACCACTTACTTTAGTCTCCTTCTGCTACTGCTTTTGTCTTCACTAGAAGAAACTCTTGTTGAAAAGGCACTTATTTCTGTATTGGATGTTCATTACGCATGACAGTAATTTTAATTTCCTGGAGAGACAGATGATTAGTGGTTTCTGCTTTATATTTTGATTTCATTTATTGAAGGACAGACTTATTTCTCATGATGGCTTTATGTTCAAGAACACTAACATTACCCACTTCCTTCCTTAGGTGTTTCAAAAACATCTGCAAATTTCTCTCTAGTATAGTCTATGTCATTAAATGCAGTGTTTATTGCTTCATTCTTAATGTATCAAAAGCAAGTATCAAAACCATCCCACTTCTCATTTACACAGCTTAACAGTAGAAATTGTTATTATTCTCTTTTTGCGTATTTATCGTGTTTAAATTAAAGTGCCGCCACCTTTTATACTTTACCTTGAAATTCATGACGCAGTGTGGTGTGTTGGATCTCTTTGTCATTTGTGGATAGATGGAATATTTAAACATGAATATCAACCATATACCAGAAAAAACCTGATCATAATTATTCAGATTTACAAGATGTAATGTTATCAGTACGAAGAAAAATGTTTTACAATATTAGCTGTGTCATACGGTAATCTGTTTGTTGAAGAAGGTGCTGTAACAGATTAGACGTTACTACATTAGTGATTAGATTGTACTAACTGGAGTCAACCTGGAAAAACTTTTCCCACTGATTGATATCAGTGACTGGGGTTTCTTAATACTTAAACTAGAGCTCCATATATGCAGTGAATTAATACATCAGTACACATGGACAAAACCCCCCCGAAAAAATGAAGGACATTTATTTTACAATTGCAAATGTTACCTCAGTCTGAGAAACAGACATGTGACTGGGAGAGTGATGTGCTAACCACATAACCCTCGATCTACGCATCCAGTGATGCCAATGGCTTGAGGATGACACGGTCGTCAGTCGGTACAGTTGTGCCTTCATGGCCTGTTCAGGAGGTGTTTCGTATTTAAATATCACCTGGTAACACTACTCACAACCATGTTAGGTATTTGTTGCCTTTTGTCAGATGAGAAAACCATTCCCTACTTTCACTCAAATAGATGGATAGGTAATTTCACTTTTTAATGGGAGATATAACAAGATTTTCTAATATGTGAGCAGAGACATTTTAATCCAAAGTTTACTATAGTCTTGAAGATAAATAACTGTTTTATGTATTTGCATTTGATGGTGACAAATGAAATGTACTAAGATATCCTATTAGCTTTCAAGGGCAAGTGTATTGTATCAGTGGTAAGCTGTTAAGTGTTCAGTCGAGTGATCCATTTTATAATAATATGAAGGAGAGCATGATTCAGATGTCCATAAACAGTTTGATGCATTTTCTACAGTTTTTGTTGTTGTAAGGCATAAGGCTGTTTTGTGGAGTATTTGTAAATAATATCAGTTCGATACATTTAAGGGCTGTTACTATATTAAAGCTATTTTGAATTTGTAGTGGTTTTTCTGTGTAATAGTCTTATGGTGGGTAAAAACCTGTATTTTTAAAATTAATTACATAATATGTTGATGGTAGTTGCACAGTTTGTGTGGTGCATCACCTTGGTCATTCAAAGAGAGAGTCCCATGGTCTAGGAACAATTGATGTTTGTCAGTGAACTGTATTTCTTTAATGACCTCACAAATTTCCCCATTTCAGGAAAGGAAATTTGCATTAGCTTTAAATAGCTTCTGTTCAAATTTTTGTTGTTGTTAACCTTGATATTGATTCTACATTCTCTTAATTTGATAGCTTCTGTTCAGTTCCTTTTTGCAACTTACATCTGGGTTTTGCTTATATGTGTTCTTATTGTGACTAACTTCCTTGTTATTGGTATGTAGTAGAGTGAAGGTACAACAGAGAGGCTTTTTCATGCAGTATTAATATTTTACCAATTTCAGTACTTTTAAATCTGAATGGAATGTTTGTTCTCAGGTACATGACCATATTACATGGCCATATTGTACTTGAGAACAATTTTTCACATTTGGAAATGTCTTATACATCTGGAACATGTTTTGTAATTACAGGAGAAACTGCATTACATGCAAGGAAAATGCTTTTATTTCAATATAAACAGAAAATATATCAAGCTTCGATTACAGGGATGGCAAGAGACGAATGTGTGAAATGTGTTCAAAGCAACAATACTCTTCCATACAGATAATCTAATTAAAATTTGTCATTGTTTCAAAAGAAAAAGTTACGTTCACGTGTTTGCATAGAGCGCGATCTTTCAAATCACTAAAGAGGATGACTGAGTACATACAAGAGTTTCCTATTGGAACATTGCCATTGTGCAGCAGGGCAACATTAGGGTTGTAACAATGCATTTTAATGAGTTATGCTCTTCTGTTGCTCTGCTGCCTAGTGGCACACCTTCACATATGAAGTAATTCCAACTACATTGGAAGACAAGAAACAGTTGATTGATTAACCAACAGAGTTTGGCATCATCTGAAAGGTCAATAATGACTCAGCTCTTGTTGTTTTAAATGTTGACTTTAATAAACTAGTCTGAAGAAGAAACGTCCACGTCAATGCTAAGTATTAATGAGTGAACCGAGCTCTGGGTTTTCTAGTGTTACACTTTTAATGATGACAACTAATATTTCTAGTACTTTTGTAATGAATCTATACCGTGCATTGCATGCTCATGGTCTATGATTTGTTAGGCATAGAACAACAGTAATATCAATGCCATTTCTGAATGGAGAAATAAGTTTAATAAGCTACCACTATTCTATATTAGGTGTTTTTATTGTACATTAGTCTAACAAAAATGTTTCTGTGTATCACAATGTACTTCCTTTCATATCAGTACGTTATAGTACTTCTTAAAGCAGATTACATAGATAGCCCGATATACACCTTTAACATACTTTTCAGATAAACAGTTTAATTTATATCAGACTTAACATCATAAAGGATGCAGTTTTTGCTAATCAGGCTATCCTGAATTACAAATTATATTTAATATTCATCTTAGATGAGACTATTTTCATCCCAGTTCACTTTATGTGGCAATTAGAAAATATATGGGACAAATATTACTGCAGGTATGTATAAACCACTTACTTTAGTCTCCTTCTCCTTATGTTTTTGTCTTCACTAGAAGACACTCTTGTTGAAAAGGCCGTTATTTCTGTATTGGATGCTCATTATGCATGACAGTAATTTTAATTTCCTGGAGAGACAGATGATTGGTGGTTTCTGCTTTATATTTTGATTTCATTTATTGAAGGAGAGTCTTATTTCTCATGATGGTTTTATGTTCAAGAACACTAACATTACCCACTTCCTTCCTTAGGTGTTTCAAAAACATTTGCAACTTTCTCTCTAGTATAGTCTATGTCATTAAATGCAGTGTTTATTGCTTCATACTTAATGTATCAAAAGCATGTTTCAAAACCATCCCACTTCTCGTTTACACAGCTTAACAGTAGAAATTGTTATTATTCTCATTTTGCGTATTTATCGTGTTTAAATTAAAGTGCCGCCTACTTTTATACTTTACCTTGAAATACATGACGCAGTGTGGTGTGTTAGATCTCTTTGTCATTTGTGGATAGATGGAAAATTTAAACATGAATATCAACCATACACCAGAAAAAACCTGATCATAATTATTCAGATGTACAAGATGTAATGTTATCAGTACGAAGAAAAATGTTTTACAATATTAGCTGTGTCATACGGTAATCTGTTTGTTGAAGAAGGTGCTGTAACAGATTAGACGTTACTACATTAGTGATTAGATTGTACTAACTGGAGTCAACCTGGAAAAACTTTTCCCACTGATTGATATCAATGACAGGGGTTTCTTAATACTTAAACTAGAGCTCCATATATGCAGTGAATTAATACATCAGTACACATGAACAAAACCCCCCCGAAAAAATGAAGGACATTTATTTTACAATTGCAAATGTTACCTCAGTCTGAGAAACAGACATGTGACTGGGAGAGTGATGTGCTAACCACATAACCCTCGATCTACGCATCCAGTGATGCCAATGGCTTGAGGATGACACGGTAGTCAGTTCGTACAGTTGTGCCTTCATGGCATGTTCAGGAGGTGTTTCGTATTTAAATATCACCTGGTAACACTACTCACAACCATGTTAGGTATTTGTTGCCTTTTGTCAGATGAAAAAACCATTCCCTAATTTCACTCAAATAGATGGATAGGTAATTTCACTTTTTAATGGGAGATATAACAAGATTTTCTAATATGTGAGCAGAGACATTTTAATCCAAAGTTTACTATAGTCTTGAAGGTAAATAACTGTTTTATGTATTTGCATTTGATGGTGACAAATGAAATGTACTAAGATATCCTATTAGCTTTCAAGGGCAAGTGTATTGTATCAGTGGTAAGCTGTTAAGTGTTCAGTCGAGTGATCCATTTTATAATAATATGAAGGAGAGCATGATTCAGATGTCCATAAACAGTTTGATGCATTTTCTACAGTTTTTGTTGTTGTAAGGCATAAGGCTGTTTTGTGGAGTATTTGTAAATAAAATCAAATCGATACATTTAAGGACTGTTACTATATTAAAGCTATTTTGAATTTGTAGTGGTTTTTCTGTGTAATAGTCTTATGGTGGGTAAAAACCTGTATTTTTAAAATTAATTACATAATGTGTTGATGGTAGTTGCACAGTTTGTGTGGTGCATCACCTTGTTCATTCAAAGAGAGAGTCCCATGGTCTAGGAACACTTGATGTTTGTCAGTGAACTGTATTTCTTTAATGACCTCACAAATTTCCCCATTTCAGGAAAGGAAATTTGCATTAGCTTTAAATAGCTTCTGTTCAAATTTTTGTTGTTGTTAACCTTGATATTGATTCTACATTCTCTTAATTTGATAGCTTCTGTTCAGTTCCTTTTGCAACTTACATCTGTATTTTGCTAATATGTGTTCTTATTGTGACTAACTTCCTTGTTATTGGTAAGTAGTAGAGTGAAGGTACAACAGAGAGGCTTTTTCATGAAGTATTAGTATTTTACCAATTTCAGTACTTTTAAATCTGAATGGAATGTTTGTTCTCAGGTACATGACCATATTACATGGCCATATTGTACTTGAGAACAATTTTTCACATTTGGAAATGTCTTATACAACTGGAACATGTTTTGTAATTACAGGAGAGACTGCATTACATGCAAGGAAAATGCTTTTACTTCAATATGCAAACAGAAAATATATCAAGCATCGATTACAGGGATGGCAAGAGACGAAAGTTTGAAATGTGATCAAAGCAACAATACTCTTCCATACAGATAATTTAATTATAATTTGTCATCGTTTCAAAAGAAAAAGTTACTTTCATGTGTTTGCATAGAGCGCGATCTTTCAAATCACTAAAGAGGATGACTGAGTACATACAAGAGTTTCCTATTGGAACATTGCCATTGTGCAGCAGGGCAACATTAGGGTTGTAACAATGCATTTTAATGAGTTATGCTCTTCTGTTGCTCTGCTGCCTAGTGGCACACCTTCACATATGAAGTAATTCCAACTACATTGGAAGACAAGAAACAGTTGATTGATTAACCAACAGAGTTTGGCATCATCTGAAAGGTCAATAATGACTCAGCTCTTGTTGTTTCAAATGTTGACTTTAATAAACTAGTCTGAAGAAGAAACGTCCACGTCAATGCTAAGTATTAATGAGTGAACCGAGCTCTGTGTTTTCTAGTGTTACACATTTAATGATGACAACTAATAATTCTAGTACTTTTGTAATGAATCTATACCGTGCATTGCATGCTCATGTTCTTTGATTTGTTAGGCATAGAACAACAGTAATATCAATGCCATTTCGGAATGGAGAAATAAGTTTAATAAGCTACCACTATTCTATATTAGGTGTTTTTATTGTACATTAGTCTAACAAAAATGTTTCTGTGTATCACAATGTACTTCCTTTCATATCAGTACGTTATAGTACTTCTTAAAGCAGATTACATAGATAGCCCGATATACACCTTTAACATACTTTTCAGATAAACAGTTTAATTTATATCAGACTTAACATCATAAAGGATGCAGCTTTTGCTAATCAGGCTATCCTGAATTACAAATTATATTTAATATTCATCTTAGATGAGACTATTTTCATCCCAATCCACTTTATGTGGCAATTAGTTAATATATGGGACAAATATTACTGCAGGTATGTATAAACCACTTACTTTAGTCTCCTTCTGCTACTGTTTTTGTCTTCACTAGAAGACACTCTTGTTGAAAAGGCAGTTATTTCTGTATTGGATGCTCATTATGCATGACAGTAATTTTAATTTCCTGGAGAGACAAATGATTAGTGGTTTCTGCTTTATATTTTGACTTCATTTATTGAAGGAGAGTCTTATTTCTCATGATGGTTTTATGTTCAAGAACACTAACATTACCCACTTCCTTCCTTAGGTGTTTCAAAAACATCTGCAAATTTCTCTCTAGTATAGTCTATGTCATTAAATGCAGTGTTTATTGCTTCATTCTTAATGTATCAAAAGCAAGTATCAAAACCATCCCACTTCTCATTTACACAGCTTAACAGTAGAAATTGTTATTATTCTCTTTTTGCGTATTTATCGTGTTTAAATTAAAGTGCCGCCACCTTTTATACTTTACCTTGAAATTCATGACGCAGTGTGGTGTGTTGGATCTCTTTGTCATTTGTGGATAGATGGAATATTTAAACATGAATATCAACCATATACCAGAAAAAACCTGATCATAATTATTCAGATTTACAAGATGTAATGTTATCAGTACGAAGAAAAATGTTTTACAATATTAGCTGTGTCATACGGTAATCTGTTTGTTGAAGAAGGTGCTGTAACAGATTAGACGTTACTACATTAGTGATTAGATTGTACTAACTGGAGTCAACCTGGAAAAACTTTTCCCACTGATTGATATCAGTGACTGGGGTTTCTTAATACTTAAACTAGAGCTCCATATATGCAGTGAATTAATACATCAGTACACATGGACAAAACCCCCCCGAAAAAATGAAGGACATTTATTTTACAATTGCAAATGTTACCTCAGTCTGAGAAACAGACATGTGACTGGGAGAGTGATGTGCTAACCACATAACCCTCGATCTACGCATCCAGTGATGCCAATGGCTTGAGGATGACACGGTCGTCAGTCGGTACAGTTGTGCCTTCATGGCCTGTTCAGGAGGTGTTTCGTATTTAAATATCACCTGGTAACACTACTCACAACCATGTTAGGTATTTGTTGCCTTTTGTCAGATGAGAAAACCATTCCCTACTTTCACTCAAATAGATGGATAGGTAATTTCACTTTTTAATGGGAGATATAACAAGATTTTCTAATATGTGAGCAGAGACATTTTAATCCAAAGTTTACTATAGTCTTGAAGATAAATAACTGTTTTATGTATTTGCATTTGATGGTGACAAATGAAATGTACTAAGATATCCTATTAGCTTTCAAGGGCAAGTGTATTGTATCAGTGGTAAGCTGTTAAGTGTTCAGTCGAGTGATCCATTTTATAATAATATGAAGGAGAGCATGATTCAGATGTCCATAAACAGTTTGATGCATTTTCTACAGTTTTTGTTGTTGTAAGGCATAAGGCTGTTTTGTGGAGTATTTGTAAATAATATCAGTTCGATACATTTAAGGGCTGTTACTATATTAAAGCTATTTTGAATTTGTAGTGGTTTTTCTGTGTAATAGTCTTATGGTGGGTAAAAACCTGTATTTTTAAAATTAATTACATAATATGTTGATGGTAGTTGCACAGTTTGTGTGGTGCATCACCTTGGTCATTCAAAGAGAGAGTCCCATGGTCTAGGAACACTTGATGTTTGTCAGTGAACTGTATTTCTTTAATGACCTCACAAATTTCCCCATTTCAGGAAAGGAAATTTGCATTAGCTTTAAATAGCTTCTGTTCAAATTTTTGTTGTTGTTAACCTTGATATTGATTCTACATTCTCTTAATTTGATAGCTTCTGTTCAGTTCCTTTTTGCAACTTACATCTGGGTTTTGCTTATATGTGTTCTTATTGTGACTAACTTCCTTGTTATTGGTATGTAGTAGAGTGAAGGTACAACAGAGAGGCTTTTTCATGCAGTATTAATATTTTACCAATTTCAGTACTTTTAAATCTGAATGGAATGTTTGTTCTCAGGTACATGACCATATTACATGGCCATATTGTACTTGAGAACAATTTTTCACATTTGGAAATGTCTTATACATCTGGAACATGTTTTGTAATTACAGGAGAAACTGCATTACATGCAAGGAAAATGCTTTTATTTCAATATAAACAGAAAATTTATCAAGCTTCGATTACAGGGATGGCAAGAGACGAATGTGTGAAATGAGTTCAAAGCAACAATACTCTTCCATACAGATAATCTAATTAAAATTTGTCATTGTTTCAAAAGAAAAAGTTACGTTCACGTGTTTGCATAGAGCGCGATCTTTCAAATCACTAAAGAGGATGACTGAGTACATACAAGAGTTTCCTATTGGAACATTGCCATTGTGCAGCAGGGCAACATTAGGGTTGTAACAATGCATTTTAATGAGTTATGCTCTTCTGTTGCTCTGCTGCCTAGTGGCACACCTTCACATATGAAGTAATTCCAACTACATTGGAAGACAAGAAACAGTTGATTGATTAACCAACAGAGTTTGGCATCATCTGAAAGGTCAATAATGACTCAGCTCTTGTTGTTTTAAATGTTGACTTTAATAAACTAGTCTGAAGAAGAAACGTCCACGTCAATGCTAAGTATTAATGAGTGAACCGAGCTCTGGGTTTTCTAGTGTTACACTTTTAATGATGACAACTAATATTTCTAGTACTTTTGTAATGAATCTATACCGTGCATTGCATGCTCATGGTCTATGATTTGTTAGGCATAGAACAACAGTAATATCAATGCCATTTCTGAATGGAGAAATAAGTTTAATAAGCTACCACTATTCTATATTAGGTGTTTTTATTGTACATTAGTCTAACAAAAATGTTTCTGTGTATCACAATGTACTTCCTTTCATATCAGTACGTTATAGTACTTCTTAAAGCAGATTACATAGATAGCCCGATATACACCTTTAACATACTTTTCAGATAAACAGTTTAATTTATATCAGACTTAACATCATAAAGGATGCAGTTTTTGCTAATCAGGCTATCCTGAATTACAAATTATATTTAATATTCATCTTAGATGAGACTATTTTCATCCCAGTTCACTTTATGTGGCAATTAGAAAATATATGGAAGAAATATTACTGCAGGTATGTATAAACCACTTACTTTAGTCTCCTTCTCCTTATGTTTTTGTCTTCACTAGAAGACACTCTTGTTGAAAAGGCCGTTATTTCTGTATTGGATGCTCATTATGCATGACATTAATTTTAATTTCCTGGAGAGACAGATGATTGGTGGTTTCTGCTTTATATTTTGATTTCATTTATTGAAGGAGAGTCTTATTTCTCATGATGGTTTTATGTTCAAGAACACTAACATTACCCACTTCCTTCCTTAGGTGTTTCAAAAACATTTGCAACTTTCTCTCTAGTATAGTCTATATCATTAAATGCAGTGTTTATTGCTTCATACTTAATGTATCAAAAGCATGTTTCAAAACCATCCCACTTCTCGTTTACACAGCTTAACAGTAGAAATTGTTATTATTCTCATTTTGCGTATTTATCGTGTTTAAATTAAAGTGCCGCCTACTTTTATACTTTACCTTGAAATACATGACGCAGTGTGGTGTGTTAGATCTCTTTGTCATTTGTGGATAGATGGAAAATTTAAACATGAATATCAACCATACACCAGAAAAAACCTGATCATAATTATTCAGATGTACAAGATGTAATGTTATCAGTACGAAGAAAAATGTTTTACAATATTAGCTGTGTCATACGGTAATCTGTTTGTTGAAGAAGGTGCTGTAACAGATTAGACGTTACTACATTAGTGATTAGATTGTACTAACTGGAGTCAACCTGGAAAAACTTTTCCCACTGATTGATATCAATGACAGGGGTTTCTTAATACTTAAACTAGAGCTCCATATATGCAGTGAATTAATACATCAGTACACATGAACAAAACCCCCCCGAAAAAATGAAGGACATTTATTTTACAATTGCAAATGTTACCTCAGTCTGAGAAACAGACATGTGACTGGGAGAGTGATGTGCTAACCACATAACCCTCGATCTACGCATCCAGTGATGCCAATGGCTTGAGGATGACACGGTAGTCAGTTCGTACAGTTGTGCCTTCATGGCATGTTCAGGAGGTGTTTCGTATTTAAATATCACCTGGTAACACTACTCACAACCATGTTAGGTATTTGTTGCCTTTTGTCAGATGAGAAAACCATTCCCTAATTTCACTCAAATAGATGGATAGGTAATTTCACTTTTTAATGGGAGATATAACAAGATTTTCTAATATGTGAGCAGAGACATTTTAATCCAAAGTTTACTATAGTCTTGAAGGTAAATAACTGTTTTATGTATTTGCATTTGATGGTGACAAATGAAATGTACTAAGATATCCTATTAGCTTTCAAGGGCAAGTGTATTGTATCAGTGGTAAGCTGTTAAGTGTTCAGTCGAGTGATCCATTTTATAATAATATGAAGGAGAGCATGATTCAGATGTCCATAAACAGTTTGATGCATTTTCTACAGTTTTTGTTGTTGTAAGGCATAAGGCTGTTTTGTGGAGTATTTGTAAATAAAATCAAATCGATACATTTAAGGACTGTTACTATATTAAAGCTATTTTGAATTTGTAGTGGTTTTTCTGTGTAATAGTCTTATGGTGGGTAAAAACCTGTATTTTTAAAATTAATTACATAATGTGTTGATGGTAGTTGCACAGTTTGTGTGGTGCATCACCTTGTTCATTCAAAGAGAGAGTCCCATGGTCTAGGAACACTTGATGTTTGTCAGTGAACTGTATTTCTTTAATGACCTCACAAATTTCCCCATTTCAGGAAAGGAAATTTGCATTAGCTTTAAATAGCTTCTGTTCAAATTTTTGTTGTTGTTAACCTTGATATTGATTCTACATTCTCTTAATTTGATAGCTTCTGTTCAGTTACTTTTTGCAACTTACATCTGGGTTTTGCTTATATGTGTTCTTATTGTGACTAACGTCCTTGTTATTGGTATGTAGTAGAGTGAAGGTACAACAGAGAGGCTTTTTCATGCAGTATTAATATTTTACCAATTTCAGTACTTTTAAATCTGAATGGAATGTTTGTTCTCAGGTACATGACCATATTAAATGGCCATATTGTACTTGAGAACAATTTTTCACATTTGGAAATGTCTTATACAACTGGAACATGTTTTGTAATTACAGGAGAGACTGCATTACATGCAAGGAAAATGCTTTTATTTCAATATAAACAGAAAATATATCGAGCATCGATTACAGGGATGGCAAGAGACGAATGTGTGAAATGTGTTCAAAGCAACAATACTCTTCCATACAGATAATTCAATTAAAATTTGTCATTGTTTCAAAAGAAAAAGTTACGTTCACGTGTTTGCATAGAGCGCGATCTTTCAGATCACTAAAGAGGATGACTGAGTACATACAAGAGTTTCCTATTGGAACATTGCCATTGTGCAGCAGGGCAACATTAGGGTTGTAACAATGCATTTTAATGAGTTATGCTCTTCTGTTGCTCTGCTGCCTAGTGGCACACCTTTACATATGAAGTAATTCCAACTACATTGGAAGCCAAGAAACAGTTGATTCATTAACCAACAGAGTTTGGCATCATCTGAAAGGTCAATAATGACTCAGCTCTTGTTGTTTTAAATGTTGACTTTAATAGACTAGTCTGAAGAAGAAACGTCCACGTCAATGCTAAGTATTAATGAGTGAACTGAGCTCTGTGTTTTCTAGTGTTACACATTTAATGATGACAACTAATAATTCTAGTACTTTTTAATGAATCTATACCGTGCATTGCATGCTCATGTTCTATGATTTGTTAGGCATAGAACAACAGTAATATCAATGCCATTTCATAATGGAGAAATAAGTTTAATAAGCTACCACTATTCTATATTAGGTGTTTTTATTGTACATTAGTCTAACAAAAATTTTTCTGTGTATCACAATGTACTTCCTTCCATATCAGTACGTTATAGTACTTCTTAAAGCAGATTACATAGATAGCCCGATATACACCTTTAACATACTTTTCAGATAAAAAGTTTAATTTATATCAGACTTAACATCATAAAGGATGCAGTTTTTGCTAATCAGGCTATCCTGAATTACAAATTATATTTAATATTCATCTTAGATGAGACTATTTTCATCCCAGTTCACTTTATGTGGCAATTAGTAAATATATGGGACAAATATTACTGCAGGTATGTATAAACCACTTACTTTAGTCTCCTTCTGCTTATGTTTTTGTCTTCACTAGAAGACACTCTTGTTGAAAAGGCCGTTATTTCTGTATTGGATGCTCATTATGCATGACAGGAATTTTAATTTCCTGGAGAGACAGATGATTAGTGGTTTCTGCTTTATATTTTGATTTCATTTATTGAAGGAGAGTCTTATTTCTCATGATGGTTTTATGTTCAAGAACACTAACATTACGCACTTCCTTCCTTAGGTGTTTCAAAAACATTTGCAACTTTCTCTCTAGTATAGTCTATATCATTAAATACAGTGTTTATTGCTTCATACTTAATGTATCAAAAGCATGTATCAAAACCATCCCACTTCTCATTTACACAGCTTAACAGTAGAAATTGTTATTATTCTCTTTTTGCGTAATCATCGTGTTTACATTAAAGTGCCGCCTACTTTGATAGTTTACCTTGAAATACATGAAGCAGTGTGATGTGTTAGATCTCTTTGTCATTTGGAATAGATGGAATATTTAAACATGAATATCAACCATATACCAGAAAAAACCTGATCATAATTATTCAGATTTATAAGATGAAATGTCATCAGTACGAAGACAAATGTTTTACAAAATTAGCTGTGTCATCGGTAATCTGTTTATTAAAGAAGGTGCTGTAACAGATTAGACATTACTACGTTAGCGATTAGATTGTACTAACTGGAGTGAACCTGGAAAAACTTTTCCCACTGATTGATATCAGTGGCTGGGGTTTCTTAATACTTAAACTAGAGCTCCATATATGCAGTGAATTAATACATCAGTACACATGAACAACACCCCCCCCCCAAAAATGAAGGACATTTATTTTACAATTGCAAATGTTACCTCGGTCTGAGAAACAGACATGTGACTGGGAGAGTGATGTGTTAACCACATAACCCTCAATCTACGCATGAAGTGATGCCAATGGCCTGAGGATGACACGGTAGTCAGTCGGTACAGTTGTGCCTCCATGGCCTGTTCAGGAGGTGTTTAGTATTTAAATATCACCTGGTAACACTACTCACAACCATGTTAGGTATTTGTTCCCTTTTGTCAGATGAGAAAACCATTCCCTACTTTCACTCAAATAGAAGGATAGGTAATTTCACTTTTTAATTTGAGATATGACAAGATTTTCTAATATGTGAGCAGAGACATTTTAATCCAAAGTTTACTATAGTCTTGAAGGTAAATAACTGTTTTATGTATTTGCATTTGATGGTGACAAATGAAATGTACTAAGATATCCTATTAGCTTTCAAGGGCAAGAGTATTGTATCAGTGGTAAGCTGTTAAGTGTTCAGTCGAGTGATCCATTTTATAATAATATGAAGGAGAGCATGATTCAGATGTCCATAAACAGTTTGATGCATTTTCTACAGTTTTTGTTGTTGTTAAGCATAAGGCTGTTTTGTGGATTATTTGTAAATAATATCAGTTCTATACATTTAAGGACTGTTACTATACTAAAGCTATTTTGAATTTATAGTGGTTTTTCTGTGTAATAGTCTTATGGTGGGTAAAAACCTGTATTTTTAAAATTAATTACATAATGTGTTGATGGTAGTTGCACAGTTTGTGTGGTGCATCACCTTGTTCATTCAAAGAGAGAGTCCCATGGTCTAGGAACACTTGATGTTTGTCAGTGAACTGTATTTCTTTAATGACCTCACAAATTTCCCCATTTCAGGAAAGGAAATTTGCATTAGCTTTAAGTAGCTTCTGTTCAAATTTTTGTTGTTGTTAACCTTGATATTGATTCTACATTCTCTTAATTTGATAGCTTCTGTTCAGTTACTTTTTGCAACTTACATCTGGATTTTGCTTATATGTGTTCTTATTGTGACTAACTTCCTTGTTATTGGTATGTAGTAGAGTGAAGGTACAACAGAGAGGCTTTTTCATGCAGTATTAATATTTTACCAATTTCAGTACTTTTAAATCTGAATGGAATGTTTGTTCTCAGGTACATGACCATATTACATGGCCATATTGTACTTGAGAACAATTTTTCACATTTGGAAATGTCTTATACAACTGGAACATGTTTTGTAATTACAGGAGAGACTACATTACATGCAAGGAAAGTGCTTTCACTTCAATATGCAAACAGAAAATATATCAAGCATCGATTACAGGGATGGCAAGAGAAGAAAGTGTGAAATGTGTTCAAAGCAACAATACTCTTCCATACAGATAATTTAATTATAATTTGTCATTGTTTCAAAAGAAAAAGTTACTTTCATGTGTTTGCATAGAGCGCGATCTTTCAAATCACTAAAGAGGATGACTGAGTACATACAAGAGTTTCCTATTGGAACATTGCCATTGTGCAGCAGGGCAACATTAGGGTTGTAACAATGCATTTTAATGAGTTATGCTCTTCTGTTGCTCTGCTGCCTAGTGGCACACCTTCACATATGAAGTAATTCCAACTACATTGGAAGACAAGAAACATTTGATTGATTAACCAACAGATTTTGGCCTCATCTGAAAGGTCAATAATGACTCAGCTCTTGTTGTTTCAAAAGTTGACTTTAATAAACTAGTCTGAAGAAGAAACATCCACGTCAATGCTAAGTATTAATGAGTGAACCGAGCTCTGTGTTTTCTAGTGTTACACATTTAATGATGACAACTAATAATTCTAGTACTTTTGTAATGAATCTATACCGTGCATTGCATGCTCATGTTCTTTGATTTGTTAGGCATAGAACAACAGTAATATCAATGCCATTTCGGAATGGAGAAATAAGTTTAATAAGCTACCACTATTCTATATTAGGTGTTTTTATTGTACATTAGTCTAACAAAAATGTTTCTGTGTATCACAATGTACTTCCTTTCATATCAGTACGTTATAGTACTTCTTAAAGCAGATTACATAGATAGCACGATATACACCTTTAACATACTTTTCAGATAAACAGTTTAATTTATATCAGACTTAACATCATAAAGAATGTAGCTTTTGCTAATCAGGCTATCCTGAATTACAAATTATATTTAATATTCATCTTAGATGAGACTATTTTCATCCCAGTCCACTTTATGTGGCAATTAGTAAATATATGGGACAAATATTACTGCAGGTATGTATAAACCACTTACTTTAGTCTCCTTCTGCTAATGTTTTTGTCTTCACTAGAAGACACTCTTGTTGAAAAGGCAGTTATTTCTGTATTGGATGTTCATTACGCATGACAGTAATTTTAATTTCCTGGAGAGACAAATGATTAGTGGTTTCTGCTTTATATTTTGATTTCATTTATTGAAGGAGAGTCTTATTTCTCATGATGGTTTTATGTTCAAGAACACTAACATTAACCACTTCCTTCCTTAGGTGTTTCAAAAATATTTGCAACTTTCTGTCAAGTGTAGTCTATATCATTAAATGCAGTGTTTATTGCTTCATACTAAATGTATCAAAAGCATGTATCAAAACCATCCCACTTCTCATTTACACAGCTTAATAGTAGAAATTGTTATTATTCTCTTTTTGCGTATTCATCGTGTTTCAATTAAAGTGCTGCCTTCTTTTATAGTTTACCTTGAAATACATGAAGCAGTGTGGTGTGTTAGATATCTTAGTCATTTGTGGATAGATGGAATATTTAAGCATGAATATCAACCATATACCAGAAAAAACCTGATCATAATTATTCAGCTTTATTAGATGATGTGTTATCAGTACAAAGAAAAACATTTTGCAAAATTAGCTGTGTCATAAGTCACAGCTGCAAAATACTAACACGAATTCTTTACAGACAAATGGAAAACCTAGTAGAAGCCAAACTCGGGGAAGATCAGTTTGGATTCCGTAGAAACACTGGAACACGTGAGGCAATACTGACCTTACGACTTATCTTAGAAGAAAGATTAAGGAAAGGCAAACCTACGTGTCTAGCATTTGTAGACTTAGAGAAAGCTTTTGACAATGTTGACTGGAATACTCTCTTTCAAATTCTAAAGGTGGCGGGGGTAAAATACAGGGAGCGAAAGGCTATTTACAATTTGTACAGAAACCAGATGGCAGTTATAAGAGTCGAGGGACATGAAAGGGAAGCAGTGGTTGGGAAGGGAGTAAGACAGGGTTGTAGCCTCTCTCCGATGTTGTTTAATCTGTATATTGAGCAAGCAGTAAAGGAAACAAAAGAAAAATTCGGAGTAGGTATTAAAATTCATGGAGAAGAAATAAAAACTTTGAGGTTCGCCGATGACATTGTAATTCTGTCAGAGACAGCAAAGGACATGCAAGAGCAGTTGAATGGAATGGACAATGTCTTGAAAGGAGGATATAAGATGAACATCAACAAAAGCAAAACAAGGATAATGGAATGTAGTCTAATTAAGTCGGGTGATGCTGAGGGAATTAGATTAGGAAATGAGGCACTTAAAGTAGTAAAGGAGTTTTGCTATTTGGGGAGCAAAATAACTGATGATGGTCGAAGTAGAGAGGATATAAAATGTAGGCTGGCAATGGCAAGGAAAGCGTTTCTGAAGAAGAGAAATTTGTTAACATCCAGTATTGATTTAAGTGTCAGGGAGTAATTTCTGAAAGTATTCGTATGGAGTGTAGCCATGTATGGAAGTGAAACATGGACGATAAATAGTTTGGACAAGAAGAGAATAGAAGCTTTCGAAATGTGGTGCTACAGAAGAATGCTGAAGATTAGATGGGTAGATCACAAAACTAATGAGGAAGTATTGAATAGGATTGGGGAGAAGACAAGTTTGTGGCACAACTTGACCAGAAGAAGGGATCGGTTGGTAGGACATGTTCTGAGGCATCAAGGGATCACCAATTTAGTATTGGAGGGCAGCGTGGAAGGTAAAAATCGTAGAGGGAGACCAAGAGACGAATACACTAAGCAGATTCAGAAGGATGTAGGTTGCAGTAGGCACTGGGAGATGATAAAGCTTGCACAGGATAGAGTAGCATGATGAGCTGCTTCAAACCAGTCTCAGGACTGAAGACCACAACAACAACAACACAGCTGTGTCATACGGTAATCTGTTTATTAAGGAAGGTGCTGTAACAGATTAGACATTACTACGTTAGCGATTAGATTGTACTAACTGGAGTGAACCTGGAAAAACTTTTCCCACTGATTGATATCAGTGACTGGGGTTTCTTAATACTTAAACTAGAGCTCCATATATGCAGTGAATTAATACATCAGTACACATGAACAAAACCCCCCCAAAAAATGAAGGACATTTATTTTACAATTGCAAATGTTCCCTAGGTCTGAGAAACAGACATGTGACTGGGAGAGTGATGTGCTAACCACATAACCCTCGATCTACGCATCCAGTGATGCCAATGGCCTGAGGATGACACGGTAGTCAGTCGGTACAGTTGTGCCTTCATGGCCTGTTCAGGAGGTGTTTAGTATTTAAATATCACCTGGTAACACTACTCACAGCCATGTTAGGTATTTGTTCCCTTTTTGTCAGATGAGAAAACCATTCCCTACTTTCACTCAAATAGATGGATAGGTAATTTCACTTTTTAATGGGAGATATAACAAGATTTTCTAATATGTGAACAGAGACATTTTAATCCAAAGTTTACTGTAGTCTTGAAGGTAAATAACTGTTTTATGTATTTGCATTTGATGGTGACAAATGAAATGTACTAAGATATCCTATTAGCTTTCAAGGGCAAGAGTATTGTATCAGTGGTAAGCTGTTAAGTATTCAGTCGAGTGATCCATTTTATAATAATATGAAGGAGAGCATGATTCAGATGTCCATAAACAGTCTGATGCATTTTCTACAGTTTTTGTTGTTGTAAGGCATAAGGCTGTTTTGTGGAGTATTTGTAAATAATATCAGTTCTATACATTTAAGGACTGTTACTATATTAAAGCTATTTTCAATTTATACTGGTTTTTCAGTGTAATAGTCTTATAGTGAGTAAAAACCTGTATTTTTAAAATTAATTACATAATGTGTTGATGGTAGTTGCACAGTTTGTGTGGTGCATCACCTTGTTCATTCAAAGAGAGAGTCCCATGGTCTAGGAACACTTGATGTTTGTCAGTGAACTGTATTTCTTTAATGACCTCACAAATTTCCCCATTTCAGGAAAGGAAATTTGCATTAGCTTTAAATAGCTTGTGTTCAAATTTTTGTTGTTGTTAACCTTGATATTGATTCTACATTCTCTTAATTTGATAGCTTCTGTTCAGTTCCTTTTTGCAACTTACATCTGTATTTTGCTTATATGTGTTCTTATTGTGACTAACTTCCTTGTTATTGGTATGTAGTAGAGTGAAGGTACAACAGAGAGGCTTTTTCATGCAGTATTGATATTTTACCAATTTCAGTACTTTTAAATCTGTATGGAATGTTTGTTCTCAGGTACATGACCATATTACATGGCCATATTGTACTTGAGAACAATTTTTCACATTTGGAAATGTCTTATACAACTGGAACATGTTTTGTAATTACAGGAGAGACTGCATTACATGCAAGGAAAATGCTTTTATTTCAATATGCAAACAGAAAATATATCAAGCATCGATTACAGGGATGGCAAGAGACGAAAGTGTGAAATGTGTTCAAAGCAACAATACTCTTCCATACAGATAATTTAATTAAAATTTGTCATTGTTTCAAAAGAGAAAGTTACTTTCATGTGTTTGCATAGAGCGCGATCTTTCAAATCACTAAAGAGGATGACTGAGTACATACAAGAGTTTCCTATTGGAGCATTGCCATTGTGCAGCAGGGCAACATTAGGGTTGTAACAATGCATTTTAATGAGTTATGCTCTTCTGTTGCTCTGCTGCCTAGTGGCACACCTTCACATATGAAGTAATTCCAACTACATTGGAAGACAAGAAGCAGTTGATTGATTAACCAACAGAGTTTGGCATCATCTGAAAGGTCAATAATGACTCAGCTCTTGTTGTTTTAAATGTTGACTTTAATAAACTAGTCTGAAGAAGAAACTTCCAGGTCAATGCTAAGTATTAATGAGTGAACCGAGCTCTGTGTTTTCTAGTGTTACACATTTAATGACGACAACTAATAATTCTAGTACTTTTGTAATGAATCTATACCGTGCATTGCATGGTCATGTTCTATGATTTGTTAGGCATAGAACAACAGTAATATCAATGCCATTTCGGAATGGAGAAATAAGTTTAATAAGCTACCACTATTCTATATTAGGTGTTTTTGTTGTACATTAGTCTAACAAAAATTTTTATGTGTATCACAATGTACTTCCTTTCATATCAGTACGTTATAGTACTTCTTAAAGCAGATTACATAGATAGCCCGATATACACCTTTAACATACTTTTCAGATAAACAGTTCAATTTATATCAGACTTAACTTCATAAAGGATGCAGCTTTTGCTAATCAGGCTATCCTGAATTACAAATTATATTTAATATTCATCTTAGATGAGACTATTTTCATCCCAGTTCACTTTATGTGGCAATTAGTAAATATATGGGACAAATATTACTGCAGGTATGTATAAACCACTTACTTTAGTCTCCTTCTGCTTATGTTTTTGTCTTCACTAGAAGACACTCTTGTTGAAAAGGCAGTTATTTCTGTATTGGATGCTCATTATGCATGACAGTAATTTTAATTTCCTGGAGAGACAAATGATTAGTGGTTTCTGCTTTATATTTTGACTTCATTTATTGAAGGAGAGTCTTATTTCTCATGATGGTTTTATGTTCAAGAACACTAACATTACCCACTTCCTTCCTTAGGTGTTTCAAAAACATTTGCAACTTTCTCTCTAGTATAGTCTATATCATTAAATGCAGTGTTTATTGCTTCATTCTTAATGTATCAAAAGCAAGTATCAAAACCATCCCACCTCTCATTTACACAGCTTAACAGTAGAAATTGTTATTATTCTCTTTTTGCGTATTTATCGTGTTTAAATTAAAGTGCCGCCTACTTTTATACTTTACCTTGAAATACATGACGCAGTGTGGTGTGTTAGATCTCTTTGTCATTTGTGGATAGATGGAATATTTAAACATGAATATCAACCATATACCAGAAAAAACCTGATCATAATTATTCAGATTTACAAGATGTAATGTTATCAGTACGAAGAATAATGTTTTACAATATTAGCTGTGTCATACGGTAATCTGTTTATTGAAGAAGGTGCTGTAACAGATTAGACGTTACTACATTAGTGATTGGATTGTACTAACTGGAGTCAACCTGGAAAAACTTTCCCCACTGATTGATATCAGTGACTGGGGTTTCTTAATACTTAAACTAGAGCTCCATATATGCAGTGAATTAATACATCAGTACACATGAAGAAAACCCCCCCGAAAAAATGAAGGACATTTATTTTACAATTGCAAATGTTACCTCGGTCTGAGAGACAGACATGTGACTGGGAGAGTGATGTGCTAACCACATAACCCTCGATCTACGCATCCAGTGATGCCAATGGCTTGAGGATGACACGGTAGTCAGTCGGTACAGTAGTGCCTTCATGGCCTGTTCAGGAGGTGTTTAGTATTTAAATATCACCTGGTAACACTACTCACAACCATGTTAGGTATTTGTTCCCTTTTGTCAGATGAGAAAACCATTCCCTACTTTCACTCAAATAGATGGATAGGTAAATTCACTTTTTAATGGGAGATATAACAAGATTTTCTAATATGTGAGCAGAGACATTTTAATCCAAAGTTTACTATAGTCTTGAAGGTAAATAACTGTTTAATGTATTTGCATTTGATGGTGACAAATGAAATGTACTAAGATATCCTATTAGCTTTCAAGGGCAAGAGTATTGTATCAGTGGTAAGCTGTTAAGTGTTCAGTCGAGTGATCCATTTTATAATAATATGAAGGAGAGCATGATTCAGACGTCCATACACAGTTTGATGCATTTTCTACAGTTTTTGTTGTTGTAAGGCATAAGGCTGTTTTGTGGAGTATTTGTAAATAATATCAGTTCTATACATTTAAGGACTGTTACTATATTAAAGCTGTTTTGAATTTATAGTGGTTTTTCAGTGTAATAGTCTTATGGTGGGTAAAAACATGTATTTTTAAAATTAATTACATAATGTGTTGATGGTAGTTGCACAGTTTGTGTGGTGCATCACCTTGTTCATTCAAAGAGAGAGTCCCATGGTTCAGGAACACTTGATGTTTGTCAGTGAACTGTATTTCTTTAATGACCTCACAAATTTCCCCATTTCAGGAAAGGAAATTTGCATTAGCTTTATATAGCTTCTGTTCAAATTTTTGTTGTTGTTAACCTTGATATTGATTCTACATTCTCTTAATTTGATAGCTTCTGTTCAGTTCCTCTTTGCAACTTACACCTGGGTTTTGCTTATATGTGTTCTTATTGTGACTAACTTCCTTGTTATTGGTATGTAGTAGAGTGAAGGTACAACAGAGAGGCTTTTTCATGCAGTATTAATATTTTACCAATTTCAGTACTTTTAAATCTGAATGGAATGTTTGTTCTCAGGTACATGACCATATTACATGGCCATATTGTACTTGAGAACAATTTTTCACATTTGGAAATGTCTCATACAACTGGAACATGTTTTGTAATTACAGGAGAGACTGCATTACATGCAAGGAAAATGCTTTTATTTCAATATAAACAGAAAATATATCAAGCATCGATTACAGGGATGGCAGGAGACAAATGTGTGAAATGTGTTCAAAGCAACAATACTCTTCCATACAGATAATTTAATTAAAATTTGTCATTGTTTCACAAGAAAAAGTTACTTTCATGTGTTTGCATAGAGCGCGATCTTTCAAATCACTAAAGAGGATGACTGAGTACATACAAGAGTTTCCTATCGGAACATTGCCATTGTGCAGCAGGGCAACATTAGGGTTGTAACAATGCATTTTAATGAGTTATGCTCTTCTGTTGCTCTGCTGCCTAGTGGCACACCTTCACATATGAAGTAATTCCAACTACATTGGAAGACAAGAAACAGTTGATTGATTAACCAACAGAGTTTGGCATCATCTGAAAGGTCAATAATGACTCAGCTCTTGTTGTTTTAAATGTTGACTTTAATAAACTAGTCTGACGAAGAAACGTCCACGTCAATGCTAAGTATTAATGAGTGAACCGAGCTTTGTGTTTTCTAGTGTTACACATTTAATGACGACAACTAATAATTCTAGTACTTTTGTAATGAATCTATTCTGTGCATTGCATGCTCATGTTCTATGATTTGTTAGGCATAGAACAACAGTAATATCAATGCCATTTCTGAATGGAGAAATAAGTTTAATAAGCTACCACTATTCTATATTAGGTGTTTTTATTGTACATTAGTCTAACAAAAATGTTTCTGTGTATCACAATGTACTTCCTTTCATATCAGTACGTTATAGTACTTCTTAAAGCAGATTACATAGATAGCCTGATATACACCTATAACATACTTTTCAGATAAACAGTTTAATTTATATCAGACTTAACATTAAAAGGATGCAGCTTTTGCTAATCAGGCTATCCTGAATTACAAATTATATTTAAGATTCATCTTAGATGAGACTATTTTCATCCCAGTTCACTTTATGTGGCAATTAGTAAATATATGGGAGAAATATTACTGCAGGTATGTATAAACCACTTACTTTAGTCTCCTTCTGCTTATGTTTTTGTCTTCACTAGAAGACACTCTTGTTGAGAAGGCAGTTATTTCTGTATTGGATGTTCATTATGCATGACAGTAATTTTAAGTTCCTGGAGAGGCAGACGATTAGTGGTTTCTGCTTTATATTTTGATTTCATTTATTGAAGGAGACACTTATTTCTCATGATGGTTTTATGTTCAGGAACACTAACACTACCCACTTCCTTCCTTAGGTGTTTCAAAAATATTTGCAACTTTCTGTCAAGTGTAGTCTATATCATTAAATGCAGTGTTTATTGCTTCATACTAAATGTATCAAAAGCATGTATCAAAACCATCCCACTTCTCATTTACACAGCTTAATAGTAGAAATTGTTATTATTCTCTTTTTGGGTATTCATCGTGTTTAAATTAAAGTGCTGCCTACTTTTGTAGTTTACCTTGAAATACATGAAGCAGTGTGGTGTGTTAGATATCTTAGTCATTTGTGTACTTCCTTTCATATCAGTACGTTATAGTACTTCTTAAAGCAGATTACATAGATAGCCCGATATACACCTTTAACATACTTTTCAGATAAACAGTTTAATTTATATCAGACTTAACATCCTAAAGGATGCAGTTTTTGCTAATCAGGCTATCCTGAATTACAAATTTTATTTAATATTCATCTTAGATGAGACTATTTTCATCCCAGTTCACTTTATGTGGCAATTAGTAAAAATATGGAACAAATATTACTGCAGGTATGTATAAACCACTTAGTTTAGTCTCCTTCTGCTTATGTTTTTGTCTTCACTAGAAGACACTCTTGTTGAAAAGGCAGTTATTTCTGTATTGGATGCTCATTATGCATGACAGTAATTTTAATTTCCTGGAGAGACAGATGATTAGTGGTTTCTGCTTTATATTTTGATTTCATTTATTGAATGAGAGTCTTACTTCTCATGATGGTTTTATGTTCAAGAACACTAACATTACCCACGTCCTTCCTTAGGTGTTTCAAAAACATTTGCAACTTTCTCTCTAGTATAGTCTATATCATTAAATACAGTGTTTATTGCTTCATACTTAATGTATAAAAAGCATGTATCAAAACCATCCCACTTCTCATTTACACAGCTTAACAGTAGATATTGTTATTATTCTCTTTTTGCGTATTTATCGTGTTTAAATTAAAGTGCCGCCTACTTTTATACTTTACCTTGAAATACATGACGCAGTGTGGTGTGTTAGATCTCTTTGTCATTTGTGGATAGATGGAATATTTAAACATGAATATCAACCATATACCAGAAAAAACCTGATCATAATTATTCAGATTTACAAGATGTAATGTTATCAGTACGAAGAAAAATGTTTTACAATATTAGCTGTGTCATACGGTAATCTGTTTATTGAAGAAGGTGCTGTAACAGATTAGACGTTGCTACATTAGTGATTAGATTGTACTAACTGGAGTCAACCTGGAAAAACTTTTCCCACTGATTGATATCAGTGACTGGGGTTTCTTAATACTTAAACTAGAGCTCCATATATGCAGTGAAATAATACATCAGTACACATGAACAAAACCCCCCGAAAAAGTGAAGGACATTTATTTTACAATTGCAAATGTTACCTCAGTCTGAGAGACAGACATGTGACTGGGAGAGTGATGTGCTAACCACATAACCCTCGATCTACGCATCCAGTGATGCCAATGGCTTGAGGATGACACGGTAGTCAGTCGGTACAGTTGTGCCTTCATGGCCTGTTCAGGAGGTGTTTAGTATTTAAATATCACCTGGTAACACTACTCACAAACATGTTAGGTATTTGTTCCCTTTTGTCAGATGAGAAAACCATTCCCTACTTTCACTCAAATAGATGGATAGGTAAATTCACTTTTTAATGGGAGATATAACAAGATTTTCTAATATGTGAGCAGAGACATTTTAATCCAAAGTTTACTATAGTCTTGAAGGTAAATAACTGTTTTATGTATTTGCATTTGATGGGGACAAATGAAATGTACTAAGATATCCTATTAGCTTTCAAGGGCAAGAGTATTGTATCAGTGGTAAGCTGTTAAGTGTTCAGTCGAGTGATCCATTTTATAATAATATGAAGGAGAGCATGATTCAGATGGCCATAAACAGTTTGATGCATTTTCTACAGTTTTTGTTGTTGTAAGGCATAAGGCTGTTTTGTGGAGTATTTGTAAATAATATCAGTTCTATACATTTAAGGACTGTTACTATATTAAAGCTATTTTGAATTTGTAGTGGTTTTTCTGTGTAATAGTCTTATGGTGGCTAAAAACCTGTATTTTTAAAATTTATTACATAATGTGTTGATGGTAGTTGCACAGTTTGTGTGGTGCATCACCTTGTTCATTCAAAGAGAGAGTCCCATGGTCTAGGAACACTTGATGTTTGTCAGTGAACTGTATTTCTTTAATGACCTCACAAATTTCCCCATTTCAGGAAAGGAAATTTGCATTAGCTTTAAATAGCTTCTGTTCAAATTTTTATTGTTGTTATGCTTGATATTGATTCTACATTCTCTTAATTTGATAGCTTCTGTTCAGTTACTTTTTGCAACTTACATCTGGATTTTGCTTATATGTGTTCTTATTGTGACTAACTTCCTTGTTATTGGTATGTAGTAGAGTGAAGGTACAACAGAGAGGCTTTTTCATGCAGTATTAATATTTTACCAATTTCAGTACTTTTAAATCTGAATGGAATGTTTGTTCTCAGGTACATGACCATATTACATGGCCATATTGTACTTGAGAACAATTTTTCACATTTGGAAATGTCTTATACAACTGGAACATGTTTTGTAATTACAGGTGAGACTGCATTACATGCAAGGAAAATGCTTTTATTTCATTATGCAAACAGAAAATATATCAAGCATCGATTACAGGGATGGCAAGAGACGAAAGTGTGAAATGTGTTCAAAGCAACAATACTCTTTCATACAGATAATTTAATTAAAATTTGTCATCGTTTCAAAAGAAAAAGTTAATTTCATGTGTTTGCATAGAGCGCGATCTTTCAAATCACTAATGAGGATGACTGAGTACATACAAGAGTTTCCTTTTGAACATTGCCATTGTGCAGCAGGGCAACATT
This sequence comes from Schistocerca piceifrons, assembly GCF_021461385.2. Taxonomy (NCBI): domain Eukaryota; kingdom Metazoa; phylum Arthropoda; class Insecta; order Orthoptera; family Acrididae; genus Schistocerca; species Schistocerca piceifrons. The sequence continues at coordinate 710,698,829 of NC_060149.1, forward strand.
AGGGTTGTAACAATGCATTTTAATGAGTTATGCTCTTCTGTTGCTCTGCTGCCTAGTGGCACACCTTCACATATGAAGTAATTCCAACTACATTGGAAGACAAGAAACAGTTGATTGATTAACCAACAGAGTTTGGCATCATCTGAAAGGTCAATAATGGCTCAGCTCTTGTTGTTTTAAATGTTGACTTTAATAAACTAGTCTGAAGAAGAAACGTCCACGTCAATGCTAAGTATTAATGAGTAAACCGAGCTCTGTGTTTTCTAGTGTTACACATTTAATGACGACAACTAATAATTCTAGCACTTTTGTAATGAATCTATACCGTGCATTGCATGCTCATGTTCTATGATTTGTTAGGCATAGAACAACAGTAATATCAATGCCATTTCTGAATGGAGAAATAAGTTTGATAAGCTACCACTATTCTATATTAGGTGTTTTTATTGTACATTAGTCTAACAAAAATGTTTCTGTGTATCACAATGTACTTCCTTTCATATAAGTACGTTATAGTACTTCTTAAAGCAGATTACATAGATAGTCCGATATACACCTTTAACATACTTTTCAGATAAACAGTTTAATTTATATCAGACTTAACATCATAAAGGATGCAGCTTTTGCTAATCAGGCTATCCTGAATTACAAATTATATTTAATATTCACCTTAGATGAGACTATTTTCATCCCAGTTCACTTTATGTGGCAATTAGTAAATATATGGGACAAATATTACTGCAGGTATGTATAAACCACTTACTTTAGTCTCCTTCTGCTTATGTTTTTGTCTTCACTAGAAGACACTCTTGTTGAAAAGGCACTTATTTCTGTATTGGATGTTCATTACGCATGACAGTAATTTTAATTTCCTGGAGAGACAGATGATTAGTGGTTTCTGCATTATATTTTGATTTCATTTATTGAAGGACAGACTTATTTCTCATGATGGCTTTATGTTCAAGAACACTAACATTACCCACTTCCTTCCTTAGGTGTTTCAAAAACATTTGCAACTTTCTCTCTAGTATAGTCTATATCATTAAATGCAGTGTTTATTGCTTCATTCTTAATGTATCAAAAGCAAGTATCAAAACCATCCCACTTCTCATTTACACAGCTTAACAGTAGAAATTGTTATTATTCTCTTTTTGCGTATTTATCGTGTTTAAATTAAAGTGCCGCCTACTTTTATACTTTACCTTGAAATACATGACGCAGTGTGGTGTGTTAGATCTCTTTGTCATTTGTGGATAGATGGATATTTAAACATGAATATCAACCATATACCAGAAAAAACCTGATCATAATTATTCAGATTTACAAGATGTAATGTTATCAGTACGAAGAAAAATGTTTTACAATATTAGCTGTGTCATACGGTAATCTGTTTATTGAAGAAGGTGCTGTAACAGATTAGACGTTACTACATTAGTGATTAGAATGTACTAACTGGAGTCAACCTGGAAAAACTTTTCCCACTGATTGATATCAGTGACTGGGGTTTCTTAATACTTAAACTAGAGCTCCATATATGCAGTGAATTAATACATCAGTACACATGAACAAAACCCCCCCGAAAAAATGAAGGACATTTATATTACAATTGCAAATGTTACCTCGGTCTGAGAAACAGACATGTGACTGGGAGAGTGATGTGCTAACCACATAACCCTCAATCTACGCATCCAGTGATGCCAATGGCTTGACGATGACACGGTAGTCAGTCGGTACAGTTGTGCCTTCATGGCCTGTTCAGGAGGTGTTTAGTATTTAAATATCACCTGGTAACACTACTCACAACCATGTTAGGTATTTGTTCCCTTTTGTCAGATGAGAAAACCATTCCCTACTTTCACTCAAATAGATGGATAGGTAAATTCACTTTTTAATGGGAGATATAACAAGATTTTCTAATATGTGAGCAGAGACATTTTAATCCAAAGTTTACTATAGTCTTGAAGGTAAATAACTGTTTTATGTATTTGCATTTGATGGTGACAAATGAAATGTACTAAGATATCCTATTAGCTTTCAAGGGCAAGAGTATTGTATCAGTGGTAAGCTGTTAAGTGTTCAGTCGAGTGATCCATTTTATAATAATATGAAGGAGAGCATGATTCAGATGTCCATAAACAGTTTGATGCATTTTCTACAGTTTTTGTTGTTGTAAGGCATAAGGCTGTTTTGTGGAGTATTTGTAAATAATATCAGTTCTATACATTTAAGGACTGTTACTATATTAAAGCTATTTTGAATTTGTAGTGGTTTTTCTGTGTAATAGTCTTATGGTGGCTAAAAACCTGTATTTTTAAAATTAATTACTTAATGTGTTGATGGTAGTTGCACAGTTTGTGTGGTGCATCACCTTGTTCATTCAAAGAGAGAGTCCCATGGTCTAGGAACACTTGATGTTTGTCAGTGAACTGTATTTCTTTAATGACCTCACAAATTTTCCCATTTCAGGAAAGGAAATTTGCATTAGCTTTAAATAGCTTCTGTTCAAATTTTTGTTGTTGTTAACCTTGATATTGATTCTACATTCTCTTAATTTGATAGCTTCTGTTCAGATCCTTTTTGCAACTTACATCTGGGTTTTGCTTATATGTGTTCTTATTATGACTAACTTCCTTGTTATTGGTATGTAGTAGAGTGAAGGTACAACAGAGAGGCTTTTTCATGCAGTATTAATATTTTACCAATTTCAGTACTTTTAAATCTGAATGGAATGTTTGTTCTCAGGTACATGACCATATTACATGGCCATATTGTACTTGAGAACAATTTTTCACATTTGGAAATGTCTTATACATCTGGAACATGTTTTGTAATTACAGGAGAGACTGCATTACATGCAAGGAAAATGCTTTTATTTCAATATAAACAGAAAATATATCAAGCATCGATTACAGGGATGGCAAGAGACGAATGTGTGAAATGTGTTCAAAGCAACAATACTCTTCCATACAGATAATTTAATTAAAATTTGTCATTGTTTCAAAAGAAAAAGTTACGTTCACCTGTTTGCATAGAGCGCGATCTTTCAAATCACTAAAGTGGATGACTGAGTACATACAAGAGTTTCCTATTGGAACATTGCCATTGTGCAGCAGGGCAACATTAGGGTTGTAACAATGCATTTTAATGAGTTATGCTCTTCTGTTGCTCTGCTGCCTAGTGGCACACCTTCACATATGAAGTAATTCCAACTACATTGGAAGACAAGAAACAGTTGATTGATTAACCAACAGAGTTTGGCATCATCTGAAAGGTCAATAATGACTCAGCTCTTGTTTTTTTAAATGTTGACTTTAATAAACTAGTCTGAAGAAGAAACGTCCACGTCAATGCTAAGTATTAATGAGTGAACCGAGCTCTGTGTTTTCTAGTGTTACACATTTAATGATGACAACTAATAATTCTAGTACTTTTGTAATGAATCTATACCGTGCATTGCTTGCTCATGGTCTATGATTTGTTAGGCATAGAACAACAGTAATATCAATGCCATTTCTGAATGGAGAAATAAGTTTAATAAGCTACCACTATTCTATATTAGGTGTTTTTATTGTACATTAGTCTAACAAAAATGTTTCTGTGTATCACAATGTACTTCCTTTCATATCAGTACGTTATAGTACTTCTTAAAGCAGATTACATAGATAGCCCGATATACACCTTTAACATACTTCTCAGATAAACAGTTTAATTTATATCAGACTTAACATCATAAAGGATGCAGTTTTTGCTAATCAGGCTATCCTGAATTACAAATTATATTTAATATTCATCTTAGGTGAGACTATTTTCATCCCAGTCAACTTTATGTGGCAATTAGTAAATATATGGGACAAATATTACTGCAGGTATGTATAAACCACTTACTTTAGTCTCCATCTGCTAATGTTTTTGTCTTCACTAGAAGACACTCTTGTTGAAAAGGCAGTTATTTCTGTATTGGATGTTCATTACGCATGACAGTAATTTTAATTTCCTGGAGAGACAAATGATTAGTGGTTTCTGCTTTATATTTTGATTTCATTTATTGAAGGAGAGTCTTATTTCTCGTGATGGTTTTATGTTCAAGAACACTAACATTACCCACTTCCTTCCTTAGGTGTTTCAAAAACATTTGCAACTTTCTCTCTAGTATAGTCTATATCATTAAATGCAGTGTTTATTGCTTCATTCTTAATGTATCAAAAGCAAGTATCAAAACCATCCCACTTCTCATTTACACAGCTTAACAGTAGAAATTGTTATTATTCTCTTTTTGCGTATTTATCGTGTTTAAATTAAAGTGCCACTTACTTTTATACTTTACCTTGAAATACATGACGCAGTGTGGTGTGTTAGATCTCTTTGTCATTTGTGGATAGATGGAATATTTAAACATGAATATCAACCATATACCAGAAAAAACCTGATCATAATTATTTAGATTTATTAGATGAAGTGTTGTCAGTACAAAGAAAAACATTTTGCAATATTAGCTGTGTCATACGGTAATCTGTTCATTAAAGAAGGTGCTGTAACAGATTAGACATTACTACATTAGCGATTAGATTGTACTAACTGGAGTGAACCTGGAAAAACTTTTCCCACTGATTGATATCAGTGACTGGAGTTTCTTAATACTTAAACTAGAGCTCCATATATGCAGTGAATTAATACATCTGTACACATGAACAAAACCCCCCCAAAAATAATGAAGGACATTTATTTTACAATTGCAAATGTTACCTCGGTCTGAGAAACAGACATGTGACTGGGAGAGTGATGTGCTAACCACATAACCCTCGATCTACGCGTCCAGTGATGCCAATGGCCTGAGGATGACGCGGTAGTCAGTTGGTACAGTTGTGCCTTCATGGCCTGTTCAGGAGGTGTTTAGTATTTAAATATCACCTGGTAACACTACTCACAACCATGTTAGGTATTTGTTCCCTTTTGTCAGATGAGAAAACCATTCCCTACTTTCACTCAAATAGATGGATAGGTAATTTCACTTTTTAATGGGAGATATAACAAGATTTTCTAATATGTGAGCAGAGACATTTTAATCCAAAGTTTACTATAGTCTTGAAGGTAACTAAATGTTTTATGTATTTGCATTTGATGGTGACAAATGAAATGTACTAAGATATCCTACTAACATTCGAGGGCAAGAGTATTGTATCAGTAGTAAGCTGTTAAGTGTTCAGTCGAGTGATCCATTTTATAATAATATGAAGGAGAGCATGATTCAGATGTCCATAAACAGTTTGATGCATTTTCTACAGTTTTTGTTGTTGTAAGGCATAAGGCTGTTTTGTGGAGTGTTTGTAAATAATATCAGTACTATACATTTAAGGACTGTTACTATATTAAAGCTATTTTGAATTTGTAGTGGTTTTTCTGTGTAATAGTCTTATGGTGGGTAAAAACCTGTATTTTTAAAATTAATTACATAATGTGTTGATGGTAGTTGCACAGTTTGTGTGGTGCATCACCTTGTTCATTCAAAGTGAGAGTCCCATGGTCTAGGAACACTTGATGTTTGTCAGTGAACTGTACTTCTTTAATGACCTCACAAATTTCCCCATTTCAGGAAAGGAAATTTTCATTAGCTTTAAATAGCTTCTGTTCAAATTTTTGTTGTTGTTAACCTTGATATTGATTCTACATTCTCTTAATTTGATAGCTTCTGTTCAGTTCCTTTTGCAACTTACATCTGGATTTTGCTTATATGTGTTCTTATTGTGACTAACTTCCTTGTTATTGGTATGTAGTAGAGTGAAGGTACAACAGAGAGGCTTTTTCATGCAGTATTAATATTTTACCAATTTCAGTACTTTTAAATCTGAATGGAATGTTTGTTCTCAGGTACATGACCATATTACATGGCCATATTGTACTTGAGAAAATTTTTTCACATTTGGAAATGTCTTATACAACTGGAACATGTTTTGTAATTACAGGAGAGACTGCATTACATGCAAGGAAAATGCTTTTATATCAATATGCAAACAGAAAATATATCAAGCATCGATTACAGTGATGGCAAGAGACGAAAGTGTGAAATGTGTTCAAAGCAACAATACTCTTCCATACAGATAATTTAATTAAAATTTGTCTTTGTTTCAAAAGAAAAAGTTACTTTCATGTGTTTGCATAGAGCATGATCTTTCAAATCACTAAAGAGGATGACTGAGTACATACAAGAGTTTCCTATTGGAACATTGCCATTGTGCAGCAGGGCAACATTAGGGTTGTAACAATGCATTTTAATGAGTTATGCTCTTCTGTTGCTCTGCTGCCTAGTGGCACACCTTCACATATAAAGTAATTCCAACTACATTGGAAGAAAAGAAAAAGTTGATTGATTAACCAACAGAGTTTGGCATCATCTGAAAGGTCAATAATGACTCAGCTCTTGTTGTTTTAAATATTGACTTTTATAAACTAGTCTGACGAAGAAACGTCCACTTCAATGCTAAGTATTAATGAGTGAACTGAGCTCTGTGTTTTCTAGTGTTACACATTTAATGACGACAACTAATAATTCTAGTACCTTTTTAATGAATCTATACCGTGCATTGCATGCTCATGTTCTATGATTTGTTAGGCATAGAACAACAGTAATATCAATGCCATTTCTGAATGGAGAAATAAGTTTGATAAGCTACCACTATTCTATATTATTTGTTTTTATTGTACATAAGTCTAACAAAAATGTTTCTGTATATCACAAAGTACTTCCTTTCATATCAGTACGTTATAGTACTTCTTAAAGCAGATTACATAGATAGCCTGATATACACCTTTAACATACTTTTCAGATAAACAGTTTAATTTATATCAGACTTAACGTCATAAAGGATGCAGCTTTTGCTAATCAGGCTATCCTGAATTACAAATTATATTTAATATTCATCTTAGATGAGACTATTTTCATCCCAGTTCACTTTATGTGGCAATTAGTAAATATATGGAAGAAATATTACTGCAGGTATGTATAAACCACTTACTTTAGTCTCCTTCTGCTTATGTTTTTGTCTTCACAAGAAGACACTCTTGTTGAAAAGGCAGTTACTTCTGTATTGGATGTTCATTACGCATGACAGTAATTTTAATTTCCTGGAGAGACAGATGATTAGTGGTTTCTGCTTTATATTTTGATTTCATTTATTGAAGGAGACACTTATTTCTCATGATGGTTTTATGTTCAAGAACACTAACATTACCCACTTCCTTCCTTAAGTGTTTCAAAAAATTTGCAACTTTCTCCCTAGTATAGTCTATATCATTAAATGCAGTGTTTATTGCGTCATACTTAATGTATCAAAAGCATGTATCAAAACCATCCCACTTCTCATTTACACAGCTTAACAGTAGAAATTGTTATTATTCTCTTTTTGCGTATTCATCGTGTTTAAATTAAGGTGCCGCCTACTTTTATAGTTTACCTTGAAATACATGACGCAGTGTGGTGTGTTAGATCTCTTTGTCATTTGTGGATAGATGGAATATTTAAACATGAATATCAACCATATACCAGAAAAAACCTGATCATAATTATTCAGATTTATAAGATGAAATGATATCAGTACGAAGAAAAATGTTTTACAAAATTAGCTGTGTCATACGGTAATCTGTTTATTAAAGAAGGTGCTGTAACAGATTAGACATTACTACATTAGCGATTAGATTGTACTAACTGGAGTTAACCTGGAAAAACTTTTCCCACTGATTGATATCAGTGACTGGGGTTTCTTAATACTTAAACTAGAGCTCCATATATGCAGTGAATTAATACATCAGTACACATGAACAAACCCCCTCCCCCCCCCCCCCCCCCCAAAAATGAAGGACATTTATTTTACACTTGCAAATGTTACCTCGGTCTGAGAAACAGACATGTGACTGGGAGAGCGATGTGTTGACCACATAACCCTCGATCTACGCATGAAGTGATGCCAATGGCCTGAGGATGACGCGGTAGTCAGTCGGTACAGTTGTGCCTTCATGGCCTGTTCAGGAGGTGTTTAGTATTTAAATATCACCTGGTAACACTACTCACAACCATGTTAGGTATTTGTTCCCTTTTGTCAGATGAGAAAACCATTCCCTACTTTCACTCAAATAGATGGATAGGTAATTTCACGTTTTAATGGGAGATATAACAAGATTTTCTAATATGTGAGCAGAGACATTTTAATCCAAAGTTTACTATAGTCTTGAAGGTAAATAACTGTTTTATGTATTTGCATTTGATGGTGACAAATGAAATGTACTAAGATACCCTACTAACATTCGAGGGCAAGAGTATTGTATCAGTGGTAAGCTGTTAAGTGTTCAGTCGAGTGATCCATTTTATAATAATATGAAGGAGAGCATGATTCAGATGTCCATAAACAGTTTGATGCATTTTCTACAGTTTTTGTTGTTGTAAGGCATAAGGCTGTTATGTGGAGTATTTGTAAATAATATCAGTTCTATACATTTAAGGACTGTTACTATATTAAAGCTATTTTGAATTTATAGTGGTTTTTCTGTGTAATAGTCTTATGGTGGGTAAAAACCTGTATTTTTAAAATTAATTACATAATGTGTTGATGGTAGTTGCACAGTTTGTGTGGCGCATCACCTTGTTCATTCAAAGAGAGAGTCCCATGGTCTAGGAACACTTGATGTTTGTCAGTGAACTGTATTTCTTTAATGACCTCACAAATTTCCCCATTTCAGGAAAGGAAATTTGCATTAGCTTTAAATAGCTTCTGTTCAAATTTTTATTGTTGTTAACCTTGATATTGATTCTACATTCTCTTAATTTGATAGCTTCTGTTCAGTTCCTTTTGCAACTTACATCTGGATTTTGCTAATATGTGTTCTTATTGTGACTAACTTCCTTGTTATTGGTATGTAGTAGAGTGAAGGTACAACAGAGAGGCTTTTTCATGCAGTATTAATATTTTACCAATTTCAGAACTTTTAAATCTGAATGGAATGTTTGTTCTCAGGTACATGACCATATTACATGGCCATATTGTACTTGAGAACAATTTTTCACATTTGGAAATGTCTTATACAACTGGAACATGTTTTGTAATTACAGGAGAGACTGCATTACATGCAAGGAAAATGCTTTTATATCAATATGCAAACAGATAATATATCAAGCATCGATTACAGGGATGGCAAGAGACGAAAGTGTGAAATGTGTTCAAAGCAACAATACTCTTCCATACAGTTGATTTAATTAAAATTTGTCATCGTTTCAAAAGAAAAAGTTACTTTCATGTGTTTGCATAGAGCGCGATCTTTCAAATCTCTAAAGAGGATGACTGAGTACATACAAGAGTTTCCTATTGGAACATTGCCATTGTGCAGCAGGGCAACATTAGGGTTGTAACAATGCATTTTAATGAGTTATGCTCTTCTGTTGCTCTGCTGCCTAGTGGCACACCTTCACATATGAAGTAATTCCAACTACATTGGAAGACAAGAATCAGTTGATTGATTAACCAACAGAGTTTGGCATCATCTGAAAGGTCAATAATGACTCAGCTCTTGTTGTTTTAAATGTTGACTTTAATAAACTAGTCTGAAGAAGAAACTTCCAGGTCAATGCTAAGTATTAATGAGTGAACCGAGCTCTGTGTTTTCTAGTGTTACACATTTAATGACGACAACTAATAATTCTAGTACTTTTGTAATGAATCTATACCGTGCATTGCATGCTCATGTTCTATGATTTGTTAGGCATAGAACAACATTAACATCAATGCCATTTCTGAATGGAGAAATAAGGTTAATATTTATTTATTTATTTATTTATTTCGTATTCCATTAATCCATATTGTGATAAATCACAAGGATGTGGAATGAGTCATGATTGCATACAACGGATATAATACACATATATAAAATGACAAAAATGTACCATAAGATTATGAATAAGTTTGTAGGTTAAAATCAAATCAAAGGTATAGCTCAAGTAATATAAAACAATACCTAAAAAGGAAATATAGTACATTTTCCAAATTAAACAAGTAATACACATATATGAAATGACAAAAATGTACCATAAGATTATGAATAAGTTTGTAGGTTAAAATCAAATCAAAAGTATAGCTCAAGTAATATAAAACAATACCTAAAAAGGAAGTATAGTACATTTTCCAAATTAAACAGTTAATGTGATCTATAGCAAACAAATTTTTATCAGTATAAAAAATCATTGCTTTATCTGTAGATACTCATCAAGAGAATAGAAGGAATTTACCATTAGGTATTCTCTCAATTTACATTTAAAAGTAGGTAAGACATTAATGTGATCTTTAATACCTGATGGAAGGGAGTTGAAAATTTTTGTGGCTGAATAATGAACACCTTTCTGAACAAGACTTAAATGTTTCCGATCCCTGTGTAGATCATTTTAAGACCTAGTATTATGATCATGACATTCACTATTAGTTTTAAAAAGAGATAGGTTGTTAGAAACAAAAATCATCAAAGAAAATATGAATTGAGAGGTAAGTGTTAATATTTGTAACTTATGAAACAGACTTCTGCATGAATATCTTGGATGAACACCACTCATGATTCTAACAGCTCTCTTCTGTGCAGTAAATATTTTTTTGGCTAAAGGCTTGTTGCCCCAAAATATTATGCCATACGACATGATAGAATGAAAATAACCAAAGTAGGCAGCTTTAGTAGCGTCCTCATCACCAATGGGGGTGATTACACGCAGAGCAAAAGTTGCCACACTGAGCCTTCTATGTAGGTCTAAGATATGCTCAGACCAGTTCAGCTTGCCATCAATTAGAATGCCCAAGAACTTAGATGATTCACAGTGTAGTATATTTTGGTTACCACAGTTTAAGGGGCATACTTCATTTTCTTGTTGAGATGTGTGAAATTGCATATACTGAGTTTTCTGAATGTTTAGAGTTAGTCCGTTGCACTTAAACCAGTGTAGGATGTCAACGAGTACAGCATTACATTTATTTTCTAGGTCACTGTTAGTTCGACTTTCAAGCAGAATAGTGGTGTCATCGGCAAAAAGAGCAAATTTACACTCGGTGTCTGTGCAAAGTGGGAGATCATTGATGAAGATAAGGAAAAGCAAAGGTCCTAGGATGGACCCCTGAGGCACACCACACTTTAATGTGCCCCAATCAGAAGAAATGGGACTATCATTGGCACCATTAATTATCACCTTCTGTTTTCTGTTTTGCAGATATGATTCTATCCATCTACCAATGCTACCTCGCAAGCCATAAAAATTAGCCTTATATAAGAGAATGTTGTGGTCCACACAGTCAAAGGCCTTAGACAAGTCACAAAAAATTCCAATAGGTGACATTTTATTATTTATTGACTCTAAAATTTCATTTGTGAGAGAAAAAATAGCCTGCTCAGTTGATCTACCTTTTTGGAAACCAAACTGGTTTCTGTTGAGTATGTTGTGGCTGTTAAGATGTTCTACAATTCTTGTATACATTAGTTTCTCTAATACTTTTGAGAAACTACTTAGTAGTGATATTGGACGGTAGTTAGATAAATTAGTTTTGTCACCCTTCTTGAAAAGTGGTTTCACAACGGCAAGCTTTAATCTCTCTGGGACAACACCTTGCTGGATAGACTCATTAAAAATGTGACACAGGACTTGACATATGTGGTCACTACAATGCTTCAGTATTTTTGGTGAAATGTTGTCAATACCAGTGGAATTTTTATTTTTTAAGGCCTTGATGGTATTTTTAACTTCAGTAATAGTAACTGGGGCAATACAAATTGGGTCATACGTGTTAGGGTTAGCTCTGTGTAATAAATGCGTAGCAGCATTTAAGGAACCGTTACAACCTACTTGTTCTGCTGCAGTTATGAAGTGATTGTTGAATATGTTGGAAACTGTTACAAGATTATGAATAACCTCATCCTTATAGCTTATCTCTGTGGTCTTAACATTCTTGTTACTCTTGCCACACTCTCTCTTTATAACATTCCAAACTGCTTTTATTTTGTTCTCAGATTTATCAATTTCAGACTTAATATACAGGCTCTTGGATTTGTTTATCACCCTTTTTAAAATTTTACAATATAACTTAAAATGAGACCTTTCAAGGGGATCATTTGATACTCTTAGTGAGGCATGTAACTCCCTCTTAGTCCTGCAAGAAATTTTTATACCTCCAGTAATCCATGGTTTACTGGAAGAAACCTCATTGTTCTTTCTGACAGTTTTTTTTGGGAAAGCCATTTCAAATACAGATATAAATTCATTTAAAAAAAGGTTAAATTTATCATTAACATCTGATGTGCTGTACACTGGCTCCCAATCTATCTGTGACAAATAGTCATTAAAGGCAGACACAGTTTCAGTGTTTATACATCTATAGGACCTATAGGTGTGGGAGATTTTATTGCACAAACTGATGTTATTTACTTTCAGAAGTTGTCCATCATGGTCAGACAGGCCATAAATTACTTTGCTCACACTAGCACTGTTGACTCTATTCTTGTCAATGAAAATATTATCTAGAAGGCTCTTGCAATTTTCTGTAACTCTAGTGGGCCAGGTAACCATCGCAGCCAAGTTGTAAGAATTCATTAAGTGGTCCAGGTCAGTTTTGAGGTTGTTATCAGTTAAGAAGTTGACATTAAAGTCACCTACAATTATTAAATTTCTAGTTTTAGAGAACAATTTGGTCAAAAGAGATTCTAACTTATTCATAAAGATGCAAAACTTCCCTGCTGAAGCTCTGTAAATTGCAAGCACAGTAAGTAACATGTCCTTTGCAGAAATTTCAGTCCCGCAAACTTCAAAATGTTGATCTACACAATACTTACTTAGATCTAAAGATTTATAAATGATTTTACTGTCTATATAAATTACAGCACCATCTTTCTCCTTACTTGTTCTGCAGTAATGAGTAGCTAGATCATACCCATCAAGCTGCAGCCCATCAATTCCAACTGTTACATGATGCTCAGTAAGGCATAAAACATGAGGACGGTCAACAGTGTCCATCTCCCCTAAATTTACAGATAAAAACTCTAATTTACTTTTGAGACTTTTGATATTTTGATGAAGAATAATAAGATTCTTATAGCTACCTCTACTGTCCTTCTGCTGGTCTGCTTGTCCATTAACACCGTTAGTCCCCGTTGCACTCAAAACTGTGTTGGATACATTAAGACCTATGTCGCAGCTGGAGATTTGTTCACTAGATGTCGTTGGCGAGGTCGGGTGGGTGCTGGCCATAAAAAATCACTGTTTCTTTTTGGAATTCTTCTTTCTCTCGTAGAAAATCGGGGATTACCTTTTATCCTTGGAGATACTGCATCGGAATTATTTTCCAGTCCTTGAGGTTCTTTGGGTGGAACTTCATCATATGGTATTAATATGTCATTGGCAGTGACAGGGTGAGACACAGCTATACATCTGTTTCTTGTATTCACATTGGTTCCCTGTCTATCTTGGCATGAATTGGTTTCTACAGTACCGGTACAAAATCTGACCTTTCTTGCAGAGCTGGTTGTAAGTGTTTTTACTACATCACACCGTTTCCATGGGTTTGATACTGATGAAGCAATGTTCCTGCACAGTCTGAGCTTTCCTGTTTTGTTCAGGTGTAGTCCATGATTAGTGTAATCAGGCCTTTGCAAGAATAAATTGACATCAATTACTTTCACATTAACAAAATTAGATGACAAATTCATTATATATTCATTAAATCTGTACACTGTTTCGTTGACTTCTGGCTTGTCATAACAGTAGGGAACGGTACATAACAATAGCTTTGTATGATCAAGTGATGCAGTCAACTTTTCTAAGTCTGGAATAAAGTTGTTTTTCTTACGAATGTCATTTATTCCTGCAAGGATAATAAGCTACCACTATTCTATATTAGGTGTTTTTGTTGTACATTAGTCTAACTAAAATGTTTCTGTGTATCACAATGTACTTCCTTTCATATCAGTACGTTATAGTACTTCTTAAAGCAGATTACATAGATAGCCCGATATACACCTTTAACATACTTTTCAGATAAACAGTTTAAATTATATCAGACTTAACATCATAAAGGATGCAGCTTTTGCTAATCAACCTATCCTGAACTACAAATTATATTTAATATTCTTCTTAGATGAGACCATTTTCATCCCAGTTCACTTTATGTGGCAATTAGTAAATATATGGGAGAAATATTACTGCAGGTATGTATAAACCACTTACTTTAGTCTCCTTCTGCTTATGTTTTTGTCTTCACTAGAAGACACTCATGTTGAAAAGGCAGTTATTTCTGTATTGGATGTTCATTACGCATGACAGTAATTTTAATTTCCTGGAGAGACAGATGATTAGTGGTTTCTGCTTTATATTTTGATTTCACTTATTGAAGGAGACACTTATTTTTCATGATGGTTTTATGTTCAAGAACACTAACATTACCCACTTCCTTCCTTAGGTGTTTCAAAAACATTTGCAACTTTCTCTCTAGTATAGTCTATATCATTAAATGCAGTGTTTATAGCTTCATACTTAAAGTATCAAAAGCATGTATCAAAACCATCCCACTTCTCATTTACACAGCTTCACAGTAGAAATTGTTATTATTCTCTTTTTGCGTATTCATCGTGTTTAAATTAAAGTGCCGCCTACTTTTATAGTTTACCTTGAAATACATGACGCAGTGTGGTGTGTTAGATCCCTTTATCATTGTGGATAGATGGAATATTTAAACATGAATATCAACCATATACCAGAAAAAACCTGATCATAATTATTCAGATTTACAAGATGAAATGTTATCAGTACGAAGAAAAATGTTTTACAAAATTAGCTGTGTCATACGGTAATCTGTTTATTAAAGAAGGTGCTGTAACAGATTAGACATTACTACATTAGCGATTAGATTGTACTAACTGGAGTGAACATGGAAAAACTTTTCCCACTGATTGATATCAGTGACTGGGGTTTCTTAATACTTAAACTAGAGCTCCATATATGCAGTGAATTAATACATCAGTACACATGAACAAACCCCCCTCCCCCCAAAATAATGAAGGACATTTATTTTACAATTGCAAATGTTACCTCGGTCTGAGAAACAGACATGTGACTGGGAGAGTGATGTGCTAACCACATAACCCTCGATCTACGCATCCAGTGATGCCAATGGCCTGAGGATGACGCGGTAGTCAGTTGGTACAGTTGTGCCTTCATGGCCTGTTCAGGAGGTGTTTAGTATTTAAATATCACCTGGTAACACTACTCACAACCATGTTAGGTATTTGTTCCCTTTTGTCAGATGAGAAAACCATTCCCTACTTTCACTCAAATAGATGGATAGGTAATTTCACTTTTTAATGGGAGATATAACAAGATTTTCTAATATGTGAGCAGAGACATTTTAATCCAAAGTTTACTATAGTCTTGAAGGTAAATAACTGTTTTATGTATTTGCATTTGATGGTGACAAATGAAATGTACTAAGATATCCTACTAACATTCGAGGGCAAGAGTATTGTATCAGTAGTAAGCTGTTAAGTGTTCAGTCGAGTGATCCATTTTATAATAATATGAAGGAGAGCATGATTCAGATGTCCATAAACAGTTTGATGCATTTTCTACAGTTTTTGTTGTTGTAAGGCATAAGGCTGTTTTGTGGAGTATTTGTAAATAATATCAGTTCGATACATTTAAGGACTAATACTATATTAAAGCTATTGTGAATTTGTAGTGGTTTTTCTGTGTAATAGTCTTATGGTGGGTAAAAACCTGTATTTTTAAAATTAATTACATAATGTGTTGATGGTAGTTGCACAGTTTGTGTGGTGCATCACCTTGTTCATTCAAAGAGAGAGTCCCATGGTCTAGGAACACTTGATGTTTGTCAGTGAACTGTATTTCTTTAATGACCTCACAAATTTCCCCATTTCAGGAAAGGAAATTTGCATTAGCTTTAAATAGCTTGTGTTCAAATTTTTGTTGTTGTTAACCTTGATATTGATTCTACATTGTCTTAATTTGATAGCTTCTGTTCAGTTCCTTTTTGCAACTTACATCTGGGTTTTGCTTATATGTGTTCTTATTGTGACTAACTTCCTTGTTATTGGTATGTAGTAGAGTGAAGGTACAACAGAGAGGCTTTTTCATGCAGTATTAATATTTTACCAATTTCAGTACTTTTAAATCTGAATGGAATGTTTGTTCTCAGGTACATGACCATATTACATGGCCATATTGTACTTGAGAACAATTTTTCACATTTGGAAATGTCTTATACATCTGGAACATGTTTTGTAATTACAGAAGAGACTGCATTACATGCAAGGAAAATGCTTTTATTTCAATATAAACAGAAAATATATCAAGCATCGATTACAGGGATGGCAAGAGACGGAAGTGTGAAATGTGTTCAAAGCAACAATACTCTTCCATACAGATAATTTAATTAAAATTTGTCATTGTTTCAAAAGAAAAAGTTACTTTCATGTGTTTGCATAGAGCGCGATCTTTCAAATCACTAAAGAGGATGACTGAGTACATACAAGAGTTTCCTATTGGAACATTGCCATTGTGCAGCAGGGCAACATTAGGGTTGTAACAATGCATTTTAATGAGTTATGCTCTTCTGTTGCTCTGCTGCCTAGTGGCACACCTTCACATATGAAGTAATTCCAACTACATTGGAAGACAAGAAACAGTTGATTGATTAACCAACAGAGTTTGGCATCATCTGAAAGGTCAATAATGACTCAGCTCTTGTTGTTTCAAATGTTGACTTTAATAAACTAGTCTGAAGAAGAAACGTCCACGTCAATGCTAAGTATTAATGAGTGAACCGAGCTCTGTGTTTTCTAGTGTTACACATTTAATGATGACAACTAATAATTCTAGTACTTTTGTAATGAATCTATACCGTGCATTGCATGCTCATGGACTATGATTTGTTAGGCATAGAACAACAGTAATATCAATGCCATTTCTGAATGGAGAAATAAGTTTAATAAGCTACCACTATTCTATATTAGGTGTTTTTATTGTACATTAGTCTAACAAAAATGTTTCTGTGTATCACAACGTACTTCCTTTCATATCAGTAGGTTATAGTACTTCTTAAAGCAGATTACATAGATAGCCTGATATACACCTTTAACACACTTTTCAGATAAACAGTTTAATTTATATCAGACTTAACATCATAAAGGATGCAGCTTTTGCTAATCAGGCTATCCTGAATTACAAATTATATTTAATATTCATCTTAGATGAGACTATTTTCATCCCAGTTCACTTTATGTGGCAATTAGTAAATATATGGGAGAAATATTACTGCAGGTATGTATAAACCACTTACTTTAGTCTCCTTCTGCTTATGTTTTTGTCTTCACTAGAAGACACTCTTGTTGAAAAGGCAGTTATTTCTGTATTGGATGTTCATTATGCATGACAGTAATTTTAATTTCCTGGAGAGGCAGACGATTAGTGGTTTCTGCTTTATATTTTGATTTCATTTATTGAAGGAGACACTTATTTCTCATGATGGTTTTATGTTCAGGAACACTAACACTACCCACTTCCTTCCTTAGGTGTTTCAAAAATATTTGCAACTTTCTGTCAAGTGTAGTCTATATCATTAAATGCAGTGTTTATTGCTTCATACTAAATGTATCAAAAGCATGTATCAAAACCATCCCACTTCTCATTTACACAGCTTAATAGTAGAAATTGTTATTATTCTCTTTTTGCGTATTCATCGTGTTTAAATTAAAGTGCTGCGTACTTTTATAGTTTACCTTGAAATACATGAAGCAGTGTGGTGTGTTAGATATCTTAGTCATTTGTGGATAGATGGAATATTTAAGCATGAATATCAACCATATACCAGAAAAAACCTGATAATAATTATTCAGCTTTATTAGATGATGTGTTATCAGTACAAAGAAAAACATTTTGCAAAATTAGCTGTGTCATAAGTCACAGCTGCAAAATACTAACACGAATTCTTTACAGACAAATGGAAAACCTAGTAGAAGCCAACCTCGGGGAAGATCAGTTTGGATTCCGTAGAAACACTGGAACACGTGAGGCAATACTGACCTTACGACTTATCTTAGAAGAAAGATTAAGGAAAGGCAAACCTACGTTTCTAGCATTTGTAGACCTAGAGAAAGCTTTTGACAATGTTGACTGGAATACTCTCTTTCAAATTCTAAAGGTGGCAGGGGTAAAATACAGGGAGCAAAAGGCTATTTACGATTTGTACAGAAACCAGATGGCAGTTATAAGAGTCGAGGGACATGAAAGGGAAGCAGTGGTTGGGAAGGGAGTAAGACAGGGTTGTAGCCTCTCTCCGATGTTGTTTAATCTGTATATTGAGCAAGCAGTAAAGGAAACAAAAGAAAAATTCGGAGTAGGTATTAAAATTCATGGAGAAGAAATAAAAACTTTGAGGTTCGCCGATGACATTGTAATTCTGTCAGAGACAGCAAAAGACTTGCAAGAGCAGTTGAATGGAATGGACAGTGTCTTGAAAGGAGGATATAAGATGAACATCAACAAAAGCAAAACAAGGATAATGGAATGTAGTCTAATTAAGTCGGGTGGTGCTGAGGGAATTAGATTAGGAAATGAGGCACTTAAAGTAGTAAAGGAGTTTTGCTATTTGGGGAGCAAAATAACTGATGATGGTCGAAGTAGAGAGGATATAAAATGTAGGCTGGCAATGGCAAGGAAAGCGTTTCTGAAGAAGAGAAATTTGTTAACATCCAGTATTGATTTAATTGTCAGGGAGTAATTTCTGAAAGTATTCGTATGGAGTGTAGCCATGTATGGAAGTGAAACATGGACGAAAAATAGTTTGGACAAGAAGAGAATAGAAGCTTTCGAAATGTGGTGCTACAGAAGAATGCTGAAGATTAGATGGGTAGATCACATAACTAATGAGGAAGTATTGAATAGGATTGGGGAGAAGACAAGTTTGTGGCACAACTTGACCAGAAGAAGGGATCGGTTGGTAGGACATGTTCTGAGGCATCAAGGGATCACCAATTTAGTATTGGAGGGCAGCGTGGAGGGTAAAAATCGTAGAGGGAGACCAAGAGATGAATACACTAAGCAGATTCAGAAGGATGTAGGTTGCAGTAGGCACTGGGAGATGAAAAAGCTTGCACAGGATAGAGTAGCATGATGAGCTGCTTCAAACCAGTCTCAGGTCTGAAGACCACAACAACAACAACACAGCTGTGTCATACGGTAATCTGTATATTAAGGAAGGTGCTGTAACAGATTAGACATTACTACGTTAGCGATTAGATTGTACTAACTGGAGTGAACCTGGAAAAACTTTTCCCACTGATTGATATCAGTGGCTGGGGTTTCTTAATACTTAAACTAGAGCTCCATATATGCAGTGAATTAATACATCAGTACACATGAACAAAACCCCTCCCAAAAAATGAAGGACATTTATTTTACAATTGCAAATGTTACCTCGGTCTGAGAAACAGACATGTGACTGGGAGAGTGATGTGCTAACCACATAACCCTCGATCTACGCATCCAGAGATGCCAATGGCTTGAGGATGACACGGTAGTCAGTCGGTACAGTTGTGCCTTCATGGCCTGTTCAGGAGGTGTTTAGTATTTAAATATCACCTGGTAACACTACTCACAACCATGTTAGGTATTTGTTCCCTTTTGTCAGATGAGAAAACCATTCCCTACTTTCACTCAAATAGATGGATAGGTAAATTCACTTTTTAATGGGAGATATAACAAGATTTTCTAATATGTGAGCAGAGACATTTTAATCCAAAGTTTACTATAGTCTTGAAGGTAAATAACTGTTTTATGTATTTGCATTTGATGGTGACAAATGAAATGTACTAAGATATCCTATTAGCTTTCAAGGGCAAGAGTATTGTATCAGTGGTAAGCTGTTAAGTGTTCAGTCGAGTGATCCATTTTATAATAATATGAAGGAGAGCATGATTCAGATGTCCATAAACAGTTTGATGCATTTTCTACAGTTTTTGTTGTTGTAAGGCATAAGGCTGTTTTGTGGAGTATTTGTAAATAATATCAGTTCTATACATTTAAGGACTGTTACTATATTAAAGCTATTTTGAATTTGTAGTGGTTTTTCGGTGTAATAGTCTTATGGTGGCTAAAAACCTGTATTTTTAAAATTAATTACATAATGTGTTGATGGTAGTTGCACAGTTTGTGTGGTGTATCACCTTGTTCATTCAAAGAGAGAGTCCCATGGTCTAGGAACACTTGATGTTTGTCAGTGAACTGTATTTCCTTAATGACCTCACAAATTTCCCCATTTCAGGAAAGGAAATTTGCATTAGCTTTAAATAGCTTCTGTTCAAATTTTTGTTGTTGTTAACCTTGATATTGATTCTACATTCTCTTAATTTGATAGCTTCTGTTCAGTTCCTTTTTGCAACTTACAACTGGATTTTGCTTATATGTGTTCTTATTGTGACTAACTTCCTTGTTATTGGTATGTAGTAGAGTGAAGGTACAACAGAGAGGCTTTTTCATGCAGTATTAATATTTTACCAATTTCAGTACTTTTAAATCTGAATGGAATGTTTGTTCTCAGGTACATGACCATATTACATGGCCATATTGTACTTGAGAACAATTTTTCACATTTGGAAATGCCTTATACATGTGGAACATGTTTTGTAATTACAGGAGAGACTGCATTACATGCAAGGAAAATGCTTTTATTTCAATATGCAAACAGAAAATATATCAAGCATCGATTACAGGGATGACAAGAGACAAATGTGAGAAATGCGTTCAAAGCAACAATACTCTTCCATACAGATAATTTAATTAAAATTTGTCATCGTTTCAAAAGAAAAAGTTACGTTCACGTCTTTGCATAGAGCGCGATCTTTCAAATCACTAAAGAGGATGACTTAGAACATACAAGAGTTTCCTATTGGAACATTGCCATTGTGCAGCAGGGCAACATTAGGGTGTAACAATGCATTTTAATGAGTTATGCTCTTCTGTTGCTGTGCTGCCTAGTGGCACACCTTCACATATGAAGTAATTCCAACTACATTGGAAGACAAGAAACAGTTGATTGATTAACCAACAGAGTTTGGCATCATCTGAAAGGTCAATAATGACTCAGCTCTTGTTGTTTTAAATGTTGACTTTAATAAACTAGTCTGAAGAAGAAACGTCCACGTCAATGCTAAGTATTAATGAGTGAACCGAGCTCTGTGTTTTCTAGTGTTACACATTTAATGATGACAACTAATAATTCTAGTACTTTTATAATGAATCTATACCGTGCATTGCATGCTCATGGTCTATGATTTGTTAGGCATAGAACAACCGTAATATCAATGCCATTTCTGAATGGAGAAATAAGTTTAATATGCTACCACTATTCTATATTAGGTGTTTTTATTGTACATTAGTCTAACAAAAATGTTTCTGTGTATCACAATGTACTTCCTTTCATATCAGTACGTTATAGTACTTCTTAAAGCAGATTACATAGATAGCCCGATATACACCTTTAACATACTTTTCAGATAAACAGTTTAATTTATATCAGACTTAACATCATAAAGGATGCAGCTTTTGCTAATCAGGCTATCCTGAATTACAAATTATACTTAATATTCATCTTAGATGAGACTATTTTCATCCCAGTTCACTTTATGTGGCAATTAGTAAATATATGGGACAAATATTACTGCAGTTATGTATAAACCACTTACTTTAGTCTTCTTCTGCTTATGTTTTTGTCTTCACTAGAAGACACTCTTGTTGAAAAGGCATTTATTTCTGTATTGGATGCTCATTATGCATGACAGTAATTTTAATTTCCTGGAGAGACAGATGATTAGTGGTTTCTGCTTTATATTTTGATTTCATTTATTGAAGGAGAGTCTTATTTCTCATGATGGTTTTATGTTCAAGAACACTAACATTACCCACTTCCTTCCTCAGGTGTTTCAAAAACATTTGCAACTTTCTCTCTAGTATAGTCTATATCATTAAATGCAGTGTTTATTGCTTCATACTTAATGTATCAAAAGCATGTATCAAAACCATCCCACTTCTCATTTACACAGCTTAACAGTAGAAATTGTTATTATTCTCTTTTTGCGTAATCATCGTGTTTACATTAAAGTGCCACCTACTTTTATAGTTTACCTTGAAATACATGAAGCAGTGTGGTGTGTTAGATCTCTTTGTCATTTGTGGATAGATGGAATATTTAAACATGAATATCAACCATATACCAGAAAAAACCTGATCATAATTATTCAGATTTATAAGATGAAATGTTATCAGTACGAAGAAAAATGTTTTACAAAATTAGCTGTGTCATCGGTAATCTGTTTATTAAAGAAGGTGCCGTAACAGATTAGACATTACTACGTTAGCGATTAGATTGTACTAACTGGAGTGAACCTGGAAAAACTTTTCCCACTGATTGATATCAGTGGCTGGGGTTTCTTAATACTTAAACTAGAGCTCCATATATGCAGTGAATTAATACATCAGTACACATGAACAAAACCGCCCCCCAAAAAATGAAGGACATTTATTTTACAATTGCAAATGTTACCTCGGTCTGAGAAACAGACATGTGACTGGGAGAGCGATGTGTTAACCACATAACCCTCGATCTACGCATGAAGTGATGCCAATGGCCTGAGGATGACACGGTAGTCAGTCGGTACAGTTGTGCCTCCATGGCCTGTTCAGGAGGTGTTTAGTATTTAAATATCACCTGGTAACACTACTCACAACCATGTTAGGTATTTGTTCCCTTTTGTCAGATGAGAAAACCATTCCCCACTTTCACTCAAATAGAAGGATGGGTAATTTCACTTTTTAATTTGAGATATAACAAGATTTTCTAATATGTGAGCAGAGACATTTTAATCCAAAGTTTACTATAATCTTGAAGGTAAATAACTGTTTTATGTATTTGCATTTGATGGTGACAAATGAAATGTACTAAGATATCCTATTAGCTTTCAAGGGCAAGAGTATTGTATCAGTGGTAAGCTGTTAAGTGTTCAGTCGAGTGATCCATTTTATAATAATATGAAGGAGAGCATGATTCAGATGTCCATAAACAGTTTGATGCATTTTCTACAGTTTTTGTTGTTGTTAAGCATAAGGCTGTTTTGTGGATTATTTGTAAATAATATCATTTCTATACATTTAAGGACTGTTACTATATGAAAGCTATTTTGAATTTATAGTGGTTTTTCTGTGTAATAGTCTTATGGTGGGTAAAAACCTGTATTTTTAAAATTAATTACATAATGTGTTGATGGTAGTTGCACAGTTTGTGTGGTGCATCACCTTGTTCATTCAAAGCGAGAGTCCCATGGTCTAGGAACACTTGATGTTTGTCAGTGAACTGTATTTCTTTAATGACCTCACAAATTTCCCCATTTCAGGAAAGGAAATTTGCATTAGCTTTAAATAGCTTCTGTTCAAATTTTTGTTGTTTTTAAGCTTGATATTGATTCTACATTCTCTTAATTTGATAGCTTCTGTTCAGTTACTTTTTGCAACTTACATCTGGATTTTGCTTATATGTGTTCTTATTGTGACTAACTTCCTTGTTATTGGTATGTAGTAGAGTGAAGGTACAACAGAGAGGCTTTTTCATGCAGTATTAATATTTTACCAATTTCAGTACTTTTAAATCTGAATGGAATATTTGTTCTCAGGTACATGACCATATTACATGGCCATATTGTACTTGAGAACAATTTTTCACATTTGGAAATGTCTTATACAACTGGAACATGTTTTGTAATTACAGGAGAGACTGCATTACATGCAAGGAAAATGCTTTTATTTCAATATGCAAACAGAAAATATATCAAGCATCAATTACAGGGATGGCAAGAGACGAAAGTGTGAAATGTGTTCAAAGCAACATACTCTTATATACAGATAATTTAATTAAAATTTGTCATCGTTTCAAAAGAAAAAGTTACTTTCATGTGTTTGCATAGAGCGCGATCTTTCAAATCAC
This sequence comes from Schistocerca piceifrons, assembly GCF_021461385.2. Taxonomy (NCBI): domain Eukaryota; kingdom Metazoa; phylum Arthropoda; class Insecta; order Orthoptera; family Acrididae; genus Schistocerca; species Schistocerca piceifrons. The sequence goes on from NC_060149.1 coordinate 710,722,879, forward strand.
TAAAGAGGATGACTGAGTACATACAAGAGTTTCCTTTTGAAACATTGCCATTGTGCAGCAGGGCAACATTAGGGTTGTAACAATGCATTTTAATGAGTTATGCTCTTCTGTTGCTCTGCTGCCTAGTGGCACACCTTCACATATGAAGTAATTCCAACTACATTGGAAGACAAGAAACAGTTGATTGATTAACCAACAGAGTTTGGCATCATCTGAAAGGTCAATAATGACTCAGCTCTTTTTGTTTTAAATGTTGACTTTAATAAACTAGTCTGAAGAAGAAACGTCCACGTCAATGCTAAGTATTAATGAGTGAACCGAGCTCTGTGTTTTCTAGTGTTACACATTTAATGATGACAACTAATAATTCTAGTACTTTTGTAATGAATCTATACCGTGCATTGCATGCTCATGGTCTATGATTTGTTAGTCATAGAACAACAGTAATATCAATGCCATTTCTGAATGGAGAAATAAGTTTAATAAGCTACCACTATTCTATATTAGGTGTTTTTATTGTACATTAGTCTAACAAAAATGTTTCTGTGTATCACAATGTACTTCCTTTCATATCAGTACGTTATAGTACTTCTTAAAGCAGATTACATAGATAGCCCGATATACACCTTTAACATACTTTTCAGATAAACAGTTTAATTTATATCAGACTTAACATCATAAAGGATGCAGCTTTTGCTAATCAGGCTATCCTGAATTACAAATTATACTTAATATTCATCTTAGATGAGACTATTTTCATCCCAGTTCACTTTATGTGGCAATTAGTAAATATATGGGACAAATATTACTGCAGGTATGTATAAACCACTTACTTTAGTCTCCTTCTGCTTATGTTTTTGTCTTCACTAGAAGACACTCTTGTTGAAAAGGCACTTATTTCTGTATTGGATGTTCATTATGCATGACAGTAATTTTAATTTCCTGGAGAGACAGATGATTAGTGGTTTCTGCTTTATATTTTGATTTCATTTATTGAAGGAGAGTCTTATTTCTCGTGATGGTTTTATGTTCAAGAACACTAACATTACCCACTTCCTTCCTTAGGTGTTTCAAAAACATTTGCAACTTTCTCTCTAGTATAGTCTATATCATTAAATGCAGTGTTTATTGCTTCATTCTTAATGTATCAAAAGCAAGTATCAAAACCATCCCACTTCTCATTTACACAGCTTAACAGTAGAAATTGTTATTATTCTCTTTTTGCGTATTTATCGTGTTTAAATTAAAGTGCCACTTACTTTTATACTTTACCTTGAAATACATGACGCAGTGTGGTGTGTTAGATCTCTTTGTCATTTGTGGATAGATGGAATATTTAAACATGAATATCAACCATATACCAGAAAAAACCTGATCATAATTATTCAGATTTATAAGATGAAATGTTATCAGTACGAAGAAAAATGTTTTACAATATTAGCTGTGTCATCGGTAATCTGTTTATTAAAGAAGGTGCTGTAACAGATTAGACATTACTACGTTAGCGATTAGATTGTACTAACTGGAGTGAACCTGGAAAAACTTTTCCCACTGATTGATATCAGTGGCTGGGGTTTCTTAATACTTAAACTAGAGCTCCATATATGCAGTGAATTAATACATGAGTACACATGAACAAACCCCCCCCCCCCCCCCCAAAAAAAATGAAGGACATTTATTTTACAATTGCAAATGTTACCTCGGTCTGAGAAACAGACATGTGACTGGGAGAGCGATGTGTTAACCACATAACCCTCGATCTACGCATGAAGTGATGCCAATGGCCTGAGGATGACACAGTAGTCAGTCGGTACAGTTGTGCCTTCATGGCCTGTTCAGGAGGTGTTTAGTATTTAAATATCACCTGGTAACACTACTCACAACCATGTTAGGTATTTGTTCCCTTTTGTCAGATGAGAAAACCATTCCCTACTTTCACTCAAATAGAAGGATAGGTAATTTCACTTTTTAATTTGGGTTATAAAAAGATTTTCTAATATGTGAGCAGAGACATTTTAGTCCAAAGTTTACTATAGTCTTGAAGGTAAATAACTGTTTTATGTATTTGCATTTGATGGTGACAAATGAAATGTATTAAGATATCCTATTAGCTTTCAAGGGCAAGAGTATTGTATCAGTGGTAAGCTGTTAAGTGTTCAGTCGAGTGATCCATTTTATAATAATATGAAGGAGAGCATGATTCAGATGTCCATAAACAGTTTGATGCATTTTCTACAGTTTTTGTTGTTGTTAAGCATAAGGCTGTTTTGTGGATTATTTGTAAATAATATCAGTTCTATACATTTAAGGACTGTTACTATATTAAAGCTATTTTGAATTTATAGTGGTTTTTCTGTGTAATAGCCTTATGGTGGGTAAAAACCTGTATTTTAAAAATTAATTACATAATGTGTTGATGGTAGTTGCACAGTTTGTGTGGTGCATCACCTTGTTCATTCAAAGAGAGAGTCCCATGGTCTAGGAACACTTGATGTTTGTCAGTGAACTGTATTTCTTTAATGACCTCACAAATTTCCTCATTTCAGGAAAGGAAATTTGCATTAGCTTTAAATAGCTTCTGTTCAAATTTTTGTTTTTGTCAAGCTTGATATTGATTCTACATTCTCTTAATTTGATAGCTTCTGTTCAGTTACTTTTTGGAACTTACATCTGGATTTTGCTTATATGTGTTCTTATTGTGACTAACTTCCTTGTTATTGGTATGTAGTAGAGTGAAGGTACAACATAGAGGCTTTTTCATGCACTATTAATATTTTACCAATTTCAGTACTTTTAAATCTGAATGGAATGTTTGTTCTCAGGTACATGACCATATTACATGGCCATATTGTACTTGAGAACAATTTTTCACATTTGGAAATGTCTTATACAACTGGAACATGTTTTGTAATTACAGGAGAGACTGCATTACATGCAAGGAAAATGCTTTTATTTCAATATGCAAACAGAAAATATATCAAGCATCGATTACAGGGATGGTAAGAGACGAAAGTGTGAAATGTGTTCAAAGCAACAATACTCTTCCATACAGATAATTTAATTAAAATTTGTCATTGTTTCAAAAGAAATACTTATTTTCATGTGTTTGCATAGAGCGCGATCTTTCAAATCACTAAAGAGGATGACTGAGTACATACAAGAGTTTCCTTTTGGATCATTGCCATTGTGCAGCAGGGCAACATTAGAGTTGTAACAATGCATTTTAATGAGTTATGCTCTTCTGTTGCTCTGCTGCCTAGTGGCACACCTTCACATATGAAGTAATTCCAACTACATTGGAAGACAAGAAACAGTTGATTGATTAACCAACAGAGTTTGGCATCATCTGAAAGGTCAATAATGACTCAGCTCTTGTTGTTTTAAATGTTGACTTTAATAAACTAGTCTGAAGAAGAAACGTCCACGTCAATGCTAAGTATTAATGAGTGAACCAAGCTCTGTGTTATCTAGTGTTACACATTTAATGACGACAACTAATAATTCTAGTACTTTTGTAATGAATCTATACTGTGCATTGCATGCTCATGTTCTATGATTTGTTAGGCATAGAACAACAGTAATATCAATGCCATTTCTGAATGGAGAAATAAGTTTAATAAGCTACCACTATTCTATATTAGGTGTTTTTATTGTACATTAGTCTAACAAAAATGTTTCTGTGTATCACAATGTACTTCCTTTCATATCAGTAGGTTATAGTACTTCTTAAAGCAGATTACATAGATAGCCTGTTATACACCTTTAACATACTTTTCAGATAAACAGTTTAATTTATATCAGACTTAACATTAAAAGGATGCAGCTTTTGCTAATCAGGCTATCCTGAATTACAAATTATATTTAATATTCATCTTAGATGAGACTATTTTCATCCCAGTTCACTTTATGTGGCAATTAGTAAATATATGGGAGAAATATTACTGCAGGTATGTATAAACCATTTACTTTAGTCTCCTTCTGCTTATGTTTTTGTCTTCACTAGAAGACACTCTTGTTGAAAGGCAGTTATTTCTGTATTGGATGTTCATTATGCATGACAGTAATTTTAAGTTCCTGGAGAGACAGATGATTAGTGGTTTCTGCTTTATATTTTGATTTCATTTATTGGAGGAGACACTTATTTCTCATGATGGTTTTATGTTCAGGAACACTAACACTACCCACTTCCTTCCTTAGGTGTTTCAAAAATATTTGCAACTTTCTGTCAAGTGTAGTCTATATCATTAAATGCAGTGTTTATTGCTTCATACTAAATGTATCAAAAGCATGTATCAAAACCATCCCACTTCTCATTTACACAGCTTAATAGTAGAAATTGTTATTATTCTCTTTTTGCGTATTCATCGTGTTTAAATTAAAGTGCTGCCTAGTTTTATAGTTTACCTTGAAATACATGAAGCAGTGTGGTGTGTTAGATATCTTAGTCATTTGTGGATAGATGGAATATTTAAACATGAATATCAACCATATACCAGAAAAAACCTGATCATAATTATTCAGCTTTATTAGATGATGTGTTATCAGTACAAAGAAAAACATTTTGCAAAATTAGCTGTGTCATAGGTCACAGCTGCAAAATACTAACACGAATTCTTTACAGACAAATGGAAAACCTAGTACAAGCCAACCTCGGGGAAGATCAGTTTGGATTCCGTAGAAACACTGGAACACGTGAGGCAATACTGACCTTACGACTTATCTTAGAAGAAAGATTAAGGAAAGGCAAACCTACGTTTCTAGCATTTGTAGACTTAGAGAAAGCTTTTGACAATGTTGACTGGAATACTCTCTTTCAAATTCTAAAGGTGGCAGGGGTAAAATACAGGGAGTGAAAGGCTATTTACAATTTGTACAGAAACCAGATGGCAGTTATAAGAGTCGAGGGACATGAAAGGGAAGCAGTGGTTGGGAAGGGAGTAAGACAGGGTTGTAGCCTCTCTCCGATGTTGTTTAATCTGTATATTGAGCAAGCAGTAAAGGAAACAAAAGAAAAATTCGGAGTAGGTATTAAAATTCATGGAGAAGAAATAAAAACTTTGAGGTTCGCCGATGACATTGTAATTCTGTCAGAGACAGCAAAGGACTTGCAAGAGCAGTTGAATGGAATGGACAGTGTCTTGAAAGGAGGATATAAGATGAACATCAACAAAAGCAAAACAAGGATAATGGAATGTAGTCTAATTAAGTCGGGTGATGCTGAGGGAATTAGATTAGGAAATGAGGCACTTAAAGTAGTAAAGGAGTTTTGCTATTTGGGGAGCAAAATAACTGATGATGGTCGAAGTAGAGAGGATATAAAATGTAGGTTGGCAATGGCAAGGAAAGCGTTTCTGAAGAAGAGAAATTTGTTAACGTCCAGTATTGATTTTAGTGTCAGGGAGTAATTTCTGAAAGTATTCGTATGGAGTGTAGCCATGTATGGAAGTGAAACATGGACGATAAATAGTTTGGACAAGAAGAGAATAGAAGCTTTCGAAATGTGGTGCTACAGAAGAATGCTGAAGATTAGATGGGTAGATCACATAACTAATGAGGAAGTATTGAATAGGATTGGGGAGAAGACAAGTTTGTGGCACAACTTGACCAGAAGAAGGGATCGGTTGGTAGGACAGGTTCTGAGGCATCAAGGAATCACCAATTTAGTATTGGAGGGCAGCGTGGAGGGTAAAAATCATAGAGGGAGACCAAGAGATGAATACACTAAGCAGATTGAGAAGGATGTAGGTTGCAGTAGGTACTGGGAGATGAAAAAGCTTGCACAGGATAGAGTAGCATGATGAGCTGCTTCAAACCAGTCTCAGGACTGAAGACCACAACAACAACAACACAGCTGTGTCATACGGTAATCTGTTTATTAAAGAAGAAGCTGTAACAGATTAGACATTATTACGTTAGCGATTAGATTGTACTAACTGGAGTGAACCTGGAAAAACTTTTCCTACTGATTGATATCAGTGACTGGGGTTTCTTAATACTTAAACTAGAGCTCCATATATGCAGTGAATTAATACATCAGTACACATGAACAAAACCGCCCCCCAAAAAATGAAGGACATTTATTTTACAATTGCAAATGTTACCTCGGTCTGAGAAACAGACATGTGACTGGGAGAGTGATGTGCTAACCACATAACCCTCGATCTACGCATCCAGTGATGCCAATGGCCTGAGGATGACACGGTAGTCAGTCGGTAGAGTTGTGCTTTCATGGCCTGTTCAGGAGGTGTTTAGTATTTAAATATCACCTGGTAACACTACTCACAACCATGTTAGGTATTTGTTCCCTTTTGTCAGATGAGAAAACCATTCCCTACTTTCACTCAAATAGATGGAAAGGTAATTTCACTTTTTAATGGGAGATATAACAAGATTTTCTAATATGTGAACAGAGACATTTTAATCCAAAGTTTACTATAGTCTTGAAGTTAAATAACTGTTTTATGTATTTGCATTTGAAGATGACAAATGAAATGTACTAAGATATCCTATTAGCTTTCAAGGGCAAGAGTATTGTATCAGTGGTAAGCTGTTAAGTATTCAGTCGAGTGATCCATTTTATAATAATATGAAGGAGAGCATGATTCAGATGTCCATAAACAGTTTGATGCATTTTCTACAGTTTTTGTTGTTGAAAGGCATAAGGCTGTTTTGTGGAGTATTTGTAAATAATATCAGTTCTATACATTTAAGGACTGTTACTATATTAAAGCTATTTTGAATTTATAGTGGTTTTTCAATGTAATAGTCTTATGGTGAGTTAAAACCTGTATTTTTAAAATTAATTACATAATGTGTTGATGGTAGTTGCACAGTTTGTGTGGTGCATCACCTTGTTCATTCAAAGAGAGAGTCCCATGGTCTAGGAACACTTGATGTTTGTCAGTGAACTGTATTTCTTTAATGACCTCACAAATTTCCCCATTTCAGAAAAGGAAATTTGCATTAGCTTTAAATAGCTTCTGTTCAAATTTTTGTTGTTGTTAACCATGATATTGATTCTACATTCTCTTAATTTGATAGCTTCTGTTCAGTTCCTTTTTGCAACTTACATCTGGATTTTGCTTATATGTGTTCTTATTGTGACTAACTTCCTTGTTATTGGTATGTAGTAGAATGAAGGTACAACAGAGAGGCTTTTTCATGCAGTATTAATGTTTTACCAATTTCAGTACTTTTAAATCTGAATGGAATGTTTGTTCTCAGGTACATGACCATATTACATGGCCATATTGTACTTGAGAACAATTTTTCACATTTGGAAATGTCTTATACAACTGGAACATGTTTTGTAATTACAGGAGAGACTGCTTTACATGCAAGGAAAATGCTTTTATTTCAATATAAACAGAAAATATATCAAGCATCGATTACAGGGATGGCAAGAGACAAATGTGTGAAATTTGTTCAAAGCAACAATACTCTTCCATACAGATCATTTTAATTAAAATTTGTCATTGTTTCACAAGAAAAAGTTACGTTCATGTGTTTGCATAGAGCGCGATCTTTCAAATCACTAAAGAGGATGACTGAGTACATACAAGAGTTTCCTATTGGAACATTGCCATTGTGCAGCAGGGCAACATTAGGGTTGTAACAATGCATTTTGATGAGTTATGCTCTTCTGTTGCTCTGCTGCCTAGTGGCACACCTTCACATATGAAGTAATTCCAACTACATTGGAAGACAAGAAACAGTTGATTGATTAACCAACAGAGTTTGGCATCATCTGAAAGGTCAATAATGACTCAGCTCTTGTTCTTTTAAATGTTGGCTTTAATAAACTAGTTTGAAGAAGAAACGTCCACGTCAATGCTAAGTATTAATGAGTAAACCGAGCTCTGTGTTTTCTAGTGTTACACATTCAATGACGACAACTAATAATTCTAGCACTTTTGTAATGAATCTATACCGTGCATTGCATGCTCATGTTTTATGATTTGTTAGGCATAGAACAACAGTAATATCAATGCCATTTCTGAATGGAGAAATAAGTTTAATAAGCTACCACTATTCTATATTAGGTGTTTTTATTGTACATTAGTCTAACAAAAATGTTTCTGTGTATCACAATGTACTTCCTTTCATATCAGTACGTTATAGTACTTCTTAAAGCAGATTACATAGATAGCCCGATATACACCTTTAACATACTTTTCAGATGAACAGTTTAATTTATATCAGACTTATCATCATAAAGGATGCAGCTTTTGCTAATCAGGCTATCCTGAATTACAAATTATATTTAATATTCATCTTAGATGAGACTATTTTCATCCCAGTTCACTTTATGTGGCAATTAGTAAATATATGGGAGAAATATTACTGCAGGTATGTATAAACCACTTACTTTAGTCTCCTTCTGCTTATGTTTTTGTCTTCACTAGAAGACACTCTTGTTGAAAGGCAGTTATTTCTGTATTGGATGTTCATTATGCATGACAGTAATTTTAAGTTCTTGGAGAGGCAGACGATTAGTGGTTTCTGCTTTATATTTTGATTTCATTTATTGAAGGAGACACTTATTTCTCATGATGGTTTTATGTTCAGGAACACTAACACTACCCACTTCCTTCCTTAGGTGTTTCAAAAATATTTGCAACTTTCTGTCAAGTGTAGTCTATATCATTAAATGCAGTGTTTATTGCTTCATACTAAATGTATCAAAAGCATGTATCAAAACCATCCCACTTCTCATTTACACAGCTTAATAGTAGAAATTGTTATTATTCTCTTTTTGCGTATTCATCGTGTTTAAATTAAAGTGCTGCCTACTTTTATAGTGTACCTTGAAATACATGAAGCAGTGTGGTGTGTTAGATATCTTAGTCATTTGTGGATAGATGGAATATTTAAACATGAATATCAACCATATACCAGAAAAAACCTGATCATAATTATTCAGCTTTATTAGATGATGTGTTATCAGTACAAAGAAAAACATTTTGCAAAAGTAGCTGTGTCATAAGTCACAGCTGCAAAATACTAACACGAATTCTTTACAGACAAATGGAAAACCTAGTACAAGCCAACCTCGGGGAAGATCAGTTTGGATTCCGTAGAAACACTGGAACACGTGAGGCAATACTGACCTTACGACTTATCTTAGAAAAAAGATTAAGGAAAGGCAAACCTACGTTTCTAGCATTTGTAGACTTAGAGAAAGCTTTTGACAATGTTGACTGGAATACTCTCTTTCAAATTCTAAAGGTGGCAGGGGTAAAATACAGGGAGCGAAAGGCTATTTACAATTTGTACAGAAACCAGATGGCAGTTATAAGAGTCGAGGGACATGAAAGGGAAGCAGTGGTTGGGAAGGGAGTAAGACAGGGTTGTAGCCTCTCTCCGATGTTGTTTAATCTGTATATTGAGCAAGCAGTAAAGGAAACAAAAGAAAAATTCGGAGTAGGTATTAAAATTCATGGAGAAGAAATAAAAACTTTGAGGTTCGCCGATGACATTGTAATTCTGTCAGAGACAGCAAAGGACTTGCAAGAGCAGTTGAATGGAATGGACAGTGTCTTGAAAGGAGGATATAAGATGAACATCAACAAAAGCAAAACAAGGATAATGGAATGTAGTCTAATTAAGTCGGGTGATGCTGAGGGAATTAGATTAGGAAATGAGGCACTTAAAGTAGTAAAGGAGTTTTGCTATTTGGGGAGCAAAATAACTGATGATGGTCGAAGTAGAGAGGATATAAAATGTAGGTTGGCAATGGCAAGGAAAGCGTTTCTGAAGAAGAGAAATTTGTTAACGTCCAGTATTGATTTTAGTGTCAGGGTGTAATTTCTGAAAGTATTCGTATGGAGTGTAGCCATGTATGGAAGTGAAACATGGACGATAAATAGTTTGGACAAGAAGAGAATAGAAGCTTTCGAAATGTGGTGCTACAGAAGAATGCTGAAGATTAGATGGGTAGATCACATAACTAATGAGGAAGTATTGAATAGGATTGGGGAGAAGACATGTTTGTGGCACAACTTGACCAGAAGAAGGGATCGGTTGGTAGGACAGGCTCTGAGGCATCAAGGGATCACCAATTTAGTATTGGAGGGCAGCTAAAAATCGTAGAGGGAGACCAAGAGACGAATACACTAAGCAGATTCAGAAGGATGTAGGTTGCAGTAGGTACTGGGAGATGAAAAAGCTTGCACAGGATAGAGTAGCATGATGAGCTGCTTCAAACCAGTCTCAGGACTGAAGACCACAACAACAACAACACAGCTGTGTCATACGGTAATCTGTTTATTAAAGAAGAAGCTGTAACAGATTAGACATTATTACGTTAGCGATTAGATTGTACTAACTGGAGTGAACCTGGAAAAACTTTTCCCACTGATTGATATCTGTGACTGGGGTTTCTTAATACTTAAACTAGAGCTCCATATATGCAGTGAATTAATACATCAGTACACATGAAAAAACCCCCCAAAAAAATGAAGGACATTTATTTTACAATTGCAAATGTTACCTCGGTCTGAGAAACAGACATGTGACTGGGAGAGTGATGTGCTAACCACATAACCCTCGATCTACGCATCCAGTGATGCCAATGGCCTGAGGATGACACGGTAGTCAGTCAGTACAGTTGTGCCTTCATGGCCTGTTCAGGAGGTGTTTAGTATTTAAATATCACCTGGTAACACTACTCACAACCATGTTAGGTATTTGTTCCCTTTTGTCAGATGAGAAAACCATTCCCTACTTTCACTCAAATAGATGGATAGGTAATTTCACTTTTTAATGGGAGATATAACAAGATTTTCTAATATGTGAACAGAGACATTTTAATCCAAAGTTTACTATAGTCTTGAAGGTAAATAACTGTTTTATGTATTTGCATTTGATGGTGACAAATGAAATGTACTAAGATATCCTATTAGCTTTCAAGGGCAAGAGTATTGTATCAGTGGTAAGCTGTTAAGTATTCAGTCGAGTGATCCATTTTATAATAATATGAAGGAGAGCATGATTCAGATGTCCATAAACAGTTTGATGCATTTTCTACAGTTTTTGTTGTTGTAAGTCATAAGGCTGTTTTGTGGAGTATTTGTAAATAATATCAATTCTATACATTTAAGGACTGTTACTATATTAAAGCTATTTTCAATTTATAGTGGTTTTTCAGTGTAATAGTCTTATGCTGGGTAAAAACCTGTATTTTTAAAATTAATTACATAATGTGTTGATGGTAGTTGCACAGTTTGTGTGGTGCATCACCTTGTTCATTCAAAGAGAGAGTCCAATGGTCGAGGAACACTTGATGTTTGTCAGTGAACTGTATTTCTTTAATGACCTCACAAATTTCCCCATTTCAGGAAAGGAAATTTGCATTAGCTTTAAATAGCTTGTGTTCAAATTTTTGTTGTTGTTAACCTTGATATTGATTCTACATTCTCTTAATTTGATAGCTTCTGTTCAGTTCCTTTTTGCAACTTACATCTGGATTTTGCTTATATGTGTTCTTATTGTGACTAACTTCCTTGTTATTGGTATGTAGTAGAGTGAAGGTACAACAGAGAGGCTTTTTCATGCAGTATTAATGTTTTACCAATTTCAGTACTTTTAAATCTGAATGGAATGTTTGTTCTCAGGTACATGACCATATTACATGGCCATATTGTACTTGAGAACAATTTTTCACATTTGGAAATGTCTTATACAACTGGAACATGTTTTGTAATTACAGGAGAGACTGCATTACATGCAAGGAAAATGCTTTTATTTCAATATGCAAACAGAAAATATATCAAGCATCGATTACAGGGATGGCAAGAGACGAAAGTGTGAAATGTGTTCAAAGCAACAATACTCTTCCATACAGATAATTTCATCAAAATTTGTCATTGTTTCAAAAGAAAAACTTATTTTCATGTGCTTGCATAGAGCGCGATCTTTCAAATCACTAAAGAGGATGACTGAGTACATACAAGAGTTTCCTATTGGAACATTGCCATTGTGCAGCAGGGCAACATTAGGGTTGTAACAATGCATTTTAATGAGTTATGCTCTTCTGTTGCTCTGCTGCCTAGTGGCACACCTTCACATATGAAGTAATTCCAACTACATTGGAAGACAAGAAACAGTTGATTGATTAACCAACAGAGTTTGGCATCATCTGAAAGGTCAATAATGACTCAGCTCTTGTTGTTTTAAATGTTGACTTTAATAAACTAGTTTGAAGAAGAAACGTCCACGACAATGCTAAGTATTAATGAGTGAACCGAGCTCTGTGTTTTCTAGTGTTACACATTTAATGACGACAACTAATAATTCTAGTACTTTTGTAATGAATCTATACTGTGCATTGCATGCTCATGTTCTATGATTTGTTAGGCATAGAACAACAGTAATATCAATGCCATTTCTGAATGGAGAAATAAGTGTAATAAGCTACCACTATTCTATATTAGGTGTTTTTATTGTACATTAGTCTAACAAAAATGTTTCTGTGTATCACAATGTACTTCCTTTCATATCAGTACGTTATAGTACTTCCTAAAGCAGATTACATAGATAGCCCGATATACACCTTTAACATACTTTTCAGATAAACAGTTTAATTTATATCAGACATAACATCATAAAGGATGCAGCTTTTGCTAATCAGGCTATCCTGAATTACAAATTATATTTAATATTCATCTTAGATGAGACTATTTTCATCCCAGTTCACTTTATGTGGCAATTAGTAAATATATGGGAGAAATATTACTGCGGGTATGTATAAACCACTTACTTTAGTCTCCTTCTGCTTATATTTTTGTCTTCACTAGAAGACACTCTTGTTGAAAAGGCAGTTACTTCTGTATTGGATGTTCATTACACATGACAGTAATTTTATTTTCCTGGAGAGACAGATGATCAGTGGTTTCTGCTTTATATTTTGATTTCACATATTGAAGGAGACACTTATTTCTCATGATGGTTTTATGTTCAAGAACACTAACACTACCCACTTCCTTCCTTAGGTGTTTCAAAAATATTTGCAACTTTCTCCCAAGTGTAGTCTATATCATTAATTGTAGTGTTTATTGCTTCATACTTAATGTATCAAAAGCTTGTATCAAAACCATCCCACTTCTCATTTACACAGCTTAACAGTGGAAATTGTTATTATTCTCTATTTGCGTATTCATCGTGTTTAAATTAAAGTGCCGCCTACTTTTATAGTTTACCTTGAAATACATGAAGCAGTGTGGTGTGTTAGATCTCTTTGTCATTTGTGGATAGATGGAATATTTAAACATGAATATCAACCATATACCAGAAAAAACCTGATCATAATTATTCAGATTTATAAGATGAAAAGTTATCAGAACGAAGAAAAACATTTTACAAAATTAGCTGTGTCAGACGGTAATCTGTTTATTAAAGAAGTTGCTGAAACAGATTAGAGATTACTACGTTAGCGATTAGATTGTACTAACTGGAGTGAACCTGGAAAACCTTTTCCCACTGATTGATATCAGTGACTGGGTTTTCTTAATACTTAAACTAGAGCTCCATATATGCAGTGAATTAATACATCAGTACACATGAAAAAACCCCCCAAAAAAATGAAGGAAATTTATTTTACAATTGCAAATGTTACCTCGGTCTGAGAAACAGACATGTGACTGGGAGAGTGATGTGCTAACCACATAACCCTCGATCTACGCATCCAGTGATGCCAATGGCCTGAGGATGACACGGTAGTCAGTCGGTACAGTTGTGCCTTCATGGCCTGTTCAGGAGGTGTTTAGTATTTAAATATCACCTGGTAACACTACTCACAACCATGTTAGGTATTTGTTCCCTTTTGTCAGATGAGAAAACCATTCCCTACTTTCACTCAAATAGATGGATAGGTAATTTCACTTTTTAATGGGAGATATAACAAGATTTTCTAATATGTGAGCAGAGACATTCAATCCAAAGTTTACTATAGTCTTGAAGGTAAATAACTGTTTTATGTATTTGCATTTGATGGTGACAAATGAAATGTACTAAGATATCCTATTAGCTTTCAAGGGCAAGAGTATTGTATCAGTGGTAAGCTGTTAAGTGTTCAGTCGAGTGATCCATTTTATAATAATATGAAGGAGAACATGATTCAGATGTCCATAAACAGTTTGATGCATTTTCTACAGTTTTTGTTGTTGTAAGGCACAAGGGTGTTTTGTGGAGTATTTGTAAATAATATCAGTTCTATCCATTTAAGGACTGTTACTATATTAAAGCTATTTTGAATTTATAGTGGTTTTTCAGTGTAATAGTCTTATGGTGGGTAAAAACCTGTATTTTTAAAATTAATTACATAATGTGTAGATGGTAGTTGCACAGTTTGTGTGGTGCATCACCTTGTTCATTCAAAGAGAGAGTCCCATGGTCTAGGAACACTTGATGTTTGTCAGTGAACTGTATTTCTTTAATGACCTCACAAATTTCCCCATTTCAGGAAAGGAAATTTGCATTAGCTTTAAATAGCTTCTGTTCAAATTTTTGTTGTTGTTAACCTTGATATTGATTCTACATTCTCTTAATTTGATAGCTTCTGTTCAGTTCCTTTTTGCAACTTACATCTGGATTTTCTTATATGTGTTCTTATTGTGACTAACTTCCTTGTTATTGGTATGTAGTAGAGTGAAGGTACAACAGAGAGGCTTTTTCATGCAGTTTTAATATATTACCAATTTCAGTACTTTTAAATCTGAATGGAATGTTTGTTCTCGGGTACATGACCATATTACATGGCCATATTGTACTTGAGAACAATTTTTCACATTTGGAAATGTCTTATACAACTGGAACATGTTTTGTAATTACAGGAGAGACTGCATTACATGCAAGGAAAATGCTTTTATTTCAATATGCAAACAGAAAATATATCAAGCATCGATTACAGGGATGGCAAGAGACGAAAGTGTGAAATGTGTTCAAAGCAACAACACTCTTCCATACAGATAATTTAATTAAAATTTGTCATTGTTTCAAAAGAAAAAGTTACATTCATGTGTTTGCATAGAGTGCGATCTTTCAAATCACTAAAGAGGATTACTGAGTACATACAAGAGTTTCCTATTGGAACATTGCCATTGTGCCGCAGGGCAACATTAGGGTTGTAACAATGCATTTTAATGAGTTATGCTCTTCTGTTGCTCTGCTGCCTAGTGGCACACCTTCACATATGAAGTAATTCCAACTACATTGGAAGACAAGAAACAGTTGATTGATTAACCAACAGAGTTTGGCATCATCTGAAAGGTCAATAATGACTCAGCTCTTGTTGTTTTAAATGTTGACTTTAATAAACTAGTCTGAAGAAGAAACGTCCACGTCAATGCTAAGTACTAATGAGTGAACCGAGCTCTGTGTTTTCTAGTGTTACACATTTAATGACAACAACTGATAATTCTAGTACTTTTGTAATGAATCTATACCGTGCATTGCATGCCCTTGTTCTATGATTTGTTAGGCATAGAACAACAGTATTATCAATGCCATTTCTGAATGGAGAAATAAGTTTGATAAGCTACCACTATTCTATATTAGGTGTTTTTATTGTACATTAGTCTAACAAAAATGTTTCTGTGTATCACAATGTACTTCCTTTCATATCAGTAGGTTATAGTACTTCTTAAAGCAGATTACATAGTTAGCCCGATATACACCTTTAACATACTTTTCAGATAAACAGTTTAATTTATATCAGACTTAACATCATAAAGGATGCAGCTTTTGCTAATCAGGCTATCCTGAATTACAAATTATATTTAATATTCATCTTAGATGAGACTATTTTCATCCCAGTTCACTTTATGTGGCAATTAGTAAATATATGGGAGAAATATTACTGCAGGTATGTATAAACCACTTACTTTAGTCTCCTTCTGCTTATGTTTTTGTCTTCACTGGAAGACACTCTTGTTGAAAAGACAGTTACTTCTGTATTGGATGTTCATTACGCATGACAGTAATTTTAAAATCCTGGAGAAAAAGATGATTAGTGGTTTCTGCTTTATATTTTGATTTCATTTATTGAAGGAGAGACTTATTTCTCATGATGGTTTTATGTTCAAGAACACTAACATTACCCACTTCCTTCCTTAGGTGTTTCAAAAACATTTGCAACTTTCTCTCTAGTATAGTCTATATCATTAAACGCAGTGTTTATTGCTTCATAATTTATGTATCAAAAGCATGTATCAAAACCATTCCACTTCTCATTTACACAGCGTCACAGTAGAAATTGTTATTATTCTCTTTTAGTGTATTCATCGTGTTTAAATTAAAGTGCCACCTACTTTTATAGTTTACCTTGAAATACATGAAGCAGTGTGGTGTGTTAGATCTCTTTGTCATTTGTGGATAGATGGAATATTTAAACATGAATATCAACCGTATACCAAAAAAAAACCTGATCATAATTATTCAGATTTATAAGATGAAATGTTATCAGTACAAAGAAAAATGTTTTAAAAAATTACCTGTGTCATATGGTAATCTGTTTATTACAGAAGGTGCTGTAACAGATTAGACATTACTACATTAGCGATTAGATTGTACTAACTGGAGTCAACCTGGAAAAACTTTTCCCACTGACTGATATCAGTGACTGGGGTTTCTTAATACTTAAACTAGAGCTCCATATATGCAGTGAATTAATACATCAGTACACATGAACAAAACCCCCCCAAAAAAATGAAGGACATTTATTTTACAATTGCAAATGTTACCTCGGTCTGAGAAACAGACATGTGACTGGGAGAGTGATGTGCTAACCACATAACCCTCGATCTACGCATCCAGTGATGCAAGTGGCCTGAGGATGACACGGTAGTCAGTCGGTACAGTTGTGCCTTCATGGCCTGTTCAGGAGGTGCTTAGTATTTAAATATCACCTGGTAACACTACTCATAACCATGTTAGATATTTGTTCCCTTTTGTCAGATGAGAAAACCATTCCCTACTTTCACTCAAATAGATGGATAGGTAATTTCACTTTTTAATGGGAGATATAACAAGATTTTCTAATATGTGAGCAGAGACATTTTAATCCAAAGTTTACTATAGTCTTGGAGGTAAATAACTGTTTTATGTATTTGCATTTGATGGTGACAAATGAAATGTACTAAGATATCCTATTAGCTTTCAAGGGCAAGAGTATTGTATCAGTAGTAAGCTGTCAAGTGTTCAGTCGAGTGATCCAGTTAATAATAATATGAAGGAGAACATGATTCAGATGTCCATAAACAGATTGATGCATATTCTACAGTTTTTGTTGTTGTAAGGCATAAGGCTGTTTTGTGGAGTATTTGTAAATAATATCAGCTCTATCCATTTAAGGACTGTTACTATATTAAAGCTATTTTGAATTTATAGTGGTTTTTCAGTGTAATAGTCTTATGCTGGGTAAAAACCTGTATTTTTAAAATTAATTACATAATGTGTTGATGGTAGTTGCACAGTTTGTGTGGTGCATCACCTTGTTCATTCAAAGAGAGAGTCCCATGGTCTAGGAACACTTGATGTTTGTCAGTGAACTGTATTTCTTTAATGACCTCACAAATTTCCCCATTTCAGGAAAGGAAATTTGCATTAGCTTTAAATAGCTTGTGTTCAAATTTTTGTTGTTGTTAACCTTGATATTGATTCTACATTCTCTTCATTTGATAGCTTCTGTTCAGTTCCTTTTTGCAACTTACATCTGGATTTTGCTTATATGTGTTCTTATTGTGACTAGCTTCCTTGTTATTGGTATGTAGTAGAGTGGAGGTACAACAGAGAGGCTTTTTCATGCAGTATTAATATTTTACCAATTTCAGTACTTTTAAATCTGAATGGAATGTTTGTTCTCAGGTACATGACCATATTACATGGCCATATAGTACTTGAGAACAATTTTTCACATTTGGAAATGTCTTATACAATTGGAACATGTTTTGTAATTACAGGAGAGACTGCATTGCATTCAAGGAAATTGCTTTTATTTCAATATGCAAACAGAAAATATGTCAAGCATCGATTACAGGGATGGCAAGAGACGAAAGTGTGAAATGTGTTCAAAGCAACAATACTCTTACATACAGATAATTTAATTATAATTTGTCATTGTTTCAAAAGAAAAAGTTACTTTCATGTGTTTGCATAGAGCGCGATCTTTCAAATCACTAAAGAGGATGACTGAGTACATATGAGAGTTTCCTATTGGAACATTGCCATTGTGCAGCAGGGCAACATTAGGGTTGTAACAATGCATTTTAATGAGTTATGCTCTTCTGTTGCTCTGCTGCCTAGTGGCACACCTTCACATATTAAGTAATTCCAACTACATTGGAAGACAAGAAACAGTTGATTGATTGACCAACAGAGTTTGGCATCATCTGAAAGGTCAATAATGACTCAGCTCTTGTTGTTCTGAAGAAGAAACGTCCACGTCAATGTTAAGTATTAATGAGTGAACCGAGCTCTGTGATTTCTAGTGTTACACATTTAATGATGACAACTAATATTTCTAGTACTTTTGTAATGAATCTATGCCGTGCATTGCATGCTCATGTTCTATGATTTGTTAGGCACAGAACAACAGTAATATCAATGCCATTTCGGAATAGAGAAAAAAGTTTAATAAGCTACCACTATTCTATATTAGGTGTTTTTATTGTACATTAGTCTAACAAAAATGTTTCTGTGTATCACAATGTACTTCTTTTCATATCAGTACCTTATAGTACTTCTTAAAGCAGATTGCATAGATAGCCCGATATACACCTTTCACATACTTTTCACATAAACAGTTTAATTTATATCAGACTTAACATCATAAAGGATGCAGCTTTTGCTAATCAGGCTATCCTGAATTACAAATAATATTTAATATTCATCTTAGATGAGACTATTTTCATCCCAGTTCACTTTATGTGGCAATTAGTAATTATATGGGAGAAATATTACTGCAGGTATGTATAAACCACTTACTTTAGTCTCCTTCTGCTTATGTTTTTGTCTTCACTAGATGACACTCTTGTTGAAAAGGCAGTTATTTCTGTATTGGATGTTCATTACGCGTGACAGTAATTTTAATTTCCTGGAGAGACAGATGATTAGTGGTTTCTGCTTTATATTTTGATTTCATTTATTGAAGGAGAGACTTATTTCTCATGATGGTTTTATGTTCAAGAACACTAACATTACCTACTTCCTTCCTTAGGTGTTTCAAAAACATTTGCAACTTTCTCTCTAGTATAGTCTATATCATTAAATGCAGTGTTTATTGCTTCATACTTAATGTATCAAAGTCATGTATCAAAACCATCCCACTTCTCATTTACACAGCTTAACAGTAGAAATTGTTTATATTCTCTTTTTGCGTATTCCTCGTGTTTAAATTAAAGTGCTGCCTACTTTTATAGTTTACCTTGAAATACATGAAGCAGTGTGGTGTGTTAGATCTCTTTGTCATTTGTGCATAGATGGAATCAAGCATGTATATCAAGCATATGCCAGAAGAAACCTGATCATAATTGTTCAGATTATTAATATGAAATATTATCAGTACGAAGAAAAAGATTTTGTAAAATCTGCTGTGTCATACAGTAATCTGTTTATTAAAGAAGGTGCTGTAACAGGTTAGACATTACTACATTAGTGATTGGATTGTACTAACTGGAGTGAAACTGGAAAAGCTTTTCTCACTGATTGATATCAGTGACTGGAGTTTCTTAATACTTAAACTAGAGCTCCATATCTGCAGTAAATTCTACGTCAGCACACTGCCAAAGAACTGAGGACATTTATTTCACAATTGCAAATATCACCTCCGTCTCCGAAATAGACACATACTGCTGTGAGAGCGATGTACTGACCACATGACCGTCCATCTCTGCATCCAGTGATGCCTATGGCCTGAGGCAGTCAGTCGGTACAGTGTTGCCTTCATGGCCTGTTCAGGCGGAGTTTAGTATTTAAATATCATCTGGTAACGCAACTTACAACAATTTCAGATATTTAATAAATGGATGGGTAATATTAGTTTTTAATGGGAGATATAACAAGATTTTCTAATATGTCGGCAGAGACTTGTTAATCCAACGTTTAGTATAGTCTAGAAGGTAAATAAGTGTTTT
Source organism: Schistocerca piceifrons (assembly GCF_021461385.2). Taxonomy (NCBI): domain Eukaryota; kingdom Metazoa; phylum Arthropoda; class Insecta; order Orthoptera; family Acrididae; genus Schistocerca; species Schistocerca piceifrons. The sequence goes on from NC_060149.1 coordinate 710,743,008, forward strand.
ATGTATTTGTATTGCATGGTAACGAATGAAATGTACTAAGATATCCAATTAGCTTTGAAGGGCAAGTGTATTGTATCTGGGATAAACTGTTAGGTGTTTCAGTTGAGTGGTCCATTTTATAATCTTGTGAAGGACATCATGGTTGAGATGTCCATAAGCAGTTTCATGCATTTTCTACGATTTTTTTGTTGTTGTAAGACAGAAGGTTCTTTTGTGGAGTATTTGTAAATATTATCAGTTCTATATTTTTTAGTACTGTTACTATATTAAAATTATTTTGAATTTATAGTTGGTTTTCAGTTAAAGAGTATTATGGTGTGCAAATATCAGAAGTTTTAAAGTTAATTACTTAATGTGTTGATGGTGGACGCACACTTTGTTTGGTGCATCACCTTGTTCCTTCAAAGAGAGAGTCCCTTCATCTTGGAACACTTGATATTGGTCACTGTATTTCTTTAATGTCCTCACAAATTTCCCTATTTCAGGAAAGGAAAATGGCATTGTCTTTCAATAGCTTCTGTTAAAATTTTTTTAAACATTAATCTTTATTTTGACTATACATTCTCTTAATTTGATAGCTTCTGTTCAATTTCTTTTTAATCTTTCATCTGGTTTTTGATTATACATGTTCTTAATGTGATTAACTTCCTTGTTATTGGTATGTAGTAGAGTGAAGATATAACAGAGGGGCTATTTCATGCAGTATTAATAACATTTTAGCAATTTCAGTTCTTTTAAATCTGAATGGAATATTTTTTCATATGCACATGACCATGTTACATGTCTGTTTTGTACTTTGGGACAATTTTTCACCTTTGGAAAAATCTTTCATAACTGGAGTAAGTTTTGTAATTACAGGAAATATGGCTTTACATGCAAGGCAAATGCTATTATTTCAAAATGCAAACAGAAAATATATCAAACATCTGTTATGAAGACGGCAAGAGACCAAAGTTTGAAATGTTCCAAGCTACATCATTCTTCCTTATGGATAATTTAATTAAAAGTTGTCATTGATTCAAAAGAAAAGTATTCCTTCATGTTTTTGCAGAGAGAGTGAGCTTTCAAATCACAAAAAAGTATGACTGTGTAGATAAGAGGGTTCCCTGTTGAACCTCGCCATTGTGCAGCAGGGTAACAGGTGGGTTGTAACGATGCATCAGTTTGAGTTACGCTTTTTTGTTCCTTGCAGCCTAGTGGCACACCATCACAATAAAGTAACTACAGCTACATTGAGAGACAATAAACAGTTGATTGTGGAAACAGTTGTTGGCATCATGCAAAAGGTTAACAATGAATCACATTTTGCTGTTTTAAGTGTTGACTGTAATAAACTGGTCTAAGGAATGAACCTCCTCAGCAATGGTAAGTATTAATGAGTGACCTGGGCTCAGTGCTTTCTAGTGTTATACATTTAATAACAAATAATTTGTTCTAGTAGTTTTGCGGTGAGTCTATATGGTGCGCTACTTGCCCTCGATCTATGATTTATTAGGGATAGGACAACAGTAATATCAATGATAATGCTGAATGCAGAAAGAAGCTTTTCTATCTTATATGTTTGTATAGTACGTAAGTTCAACAGAAAAGTTCTGTGTTATAGAATGTACTTCCTTTCATATCAGTATGGAATGATACTTCTTGATGCAGAAGCCATAGATTGTCTAATATTCTTCTTTAATGTACTTTTCGGACAAAAAATTCATTTTATATTAGAATTAATCGCATAAAGGATGCAGTCATTGGTAGTCAGTGAACAGTGTGCTACAAATTATGTTTAATATTCACCCACCACATATGTGCCTCTTTTTATTTCAGTTCACTTTATGTGGCAATGGATAAACATATGGAATAAATATTGCTCTAATTATGTATAAACCATTTGCTTCAGGTTACTTTTCTGTCTTCAGTGCAAGACACTTTTTTTGAATTGGCAATAGTTTCAGTAAGAGATGTTCATTGTGCGTGAGTGTATTCTTTATTTCTTGGAGAAACAGATCAGTAATTTTTCCTGCTTTATAATTTGGTTTCATTTATTATAGAAGGGAATTACTTCTCATGATGGTTTTAAGTTCACAGATACTAATGTCATCCTCTCCCATCCATTGGTGCTTGAAAAAATTAGCTACATTTTGCATGAATAGTCTGTAATTGTAAGTGAAGAGTTTCTTGGCTTATACACAATGTATTAAAAACATGTATACATACCATTCTAATTCTCATTAGTATTGCTTAACTGTACAAATTGTTGGCATTTTATTTTTGCATATTCATCATGTTTAAATAAAACTGCTGTTTAGCTTTACAGTTTATCTTGAAATAAAGCCATGTGGTGTGAAATATTTAAGCATGATTATCAACCATATGTCGCAATAAATCCTATCATAATCATCCAGATTTATAAGATGAAATGTGATCAGTACCAAAGGAAAGATTTTGTAAAATCTGCTGTGTCACACAGTAATCTGTTTGTAAAAGAAGGTGTTGTAACAGATTAGTTATTAATACATCAGCGATTAGAATCTATTAAGTGGAGTGAAATTGGAGATACTTTCTGAATGATGTATGTTAGTGCCGTAAACCTCTTAATACTTAAAACAGAGCTCGTATCTCCAGAAATTTGTATATCAGTCTGTGTGAACAATATCCTACAAACAACTGACATTTTTTTCACAATTGCAAATAACACCTCGTAACACAACTGACAACCATGTTTGATATTCATTCCCTTTGGTCACCTGAGAGCAGATGGATAGGTAATATCAGCTATTAATGGGAGATACAACAAGATTTTCTAATACTTGAGCAGAGACATGTTAATCAAATGTTTACTATTGTCCTGAAGATTAATAATGCTGTTATGTATTTGCTTTGTTAATGATACTCCAGATCTCTGCATAAAAAGCTTGAGAAGTTCTCTAGAGTAGCAATAGTAAGATAGATTTGCTTTCTAACATTGTCAAATTTCAGGTTGAAATCAATAGTTCTTAACTCTGTATATATTATTGTGGTGACATCCTCTGATCACATCTTCGCTAGTGTCATATCATCCTATCTCTAGAACTAGGACTATGCTGGTAGGCAAGCAGTTGTTAGTTGAAAGATCAGCTTTGATTCGAGTCTTCTGAACATTCAATGACAATAAAGCATTTGATATTGTTTGGTATTTGATGTAGTAAACAGGTGTTAGAAATGAACATGTGTGGCTATGTTGAATATCTCTGATAGACAAGAGCTAAGTGCTTTCTGTTGTTATACATGTATGGAGAGATATCTCAGTAATTCTATTGGTTTATGAAGATATTTAGCATTATGTACACTTTCATTGTATATGTTGTGCTTAGTGAGTGCATGTTGGTAACAGCAGTACAACACCAACTTGAGACAGAGCTTAATTTGGAACCACTATTCTATTAGTGTACCAAAAATAGTTCTCTGTCTCAACCATTCCCTTAATTATCACATCAATACACAAAAAGATTCGCACATGCAGAAATAATTGATTTTGTAATACTGTCATCTAATATACTTTTCAGTTACACTGTTCCACTTGCATTAGCGTCAACTTTGTCACGCTTTCTGTCTGTGTTAGACAGTAATTGCTGTGTTATGAAATTGTTAATATGATCTTTATATGTATTTTTTGTGATTTGAGTTCACTCTATGTGGACATGGACAAACATTAGGATCAGCCATCAGTGTCAATGTGTGTGAATCGCAATCAGTAGTCCTTCCTGAATCCTTTTGCAGGCTCACTTAAGGATGGTCTTGTTGTATTGTCTGTTCATGCAATATTTAATCTTCATTGCATACTCTAAGCATTTTCATTTATTAAAAATTACAGGTGCTAATATTTTGTATTTTGCATTAGGTTACTTTTTATCAAGATTAATAGACTGTCATTGGTAAGTCTAAGTTGACAGACACTGTCAACTTTCTTGCCTGGTTGTCTGACAAAATCTGCTGGTTTTGAGTTATATATTCCAGGTGTGTAAGTGGGGCCTAGTTGCTTCATACTTACTGTATCTACAACCTCAATCCAAACCATATTCTATTTCATCGAATAATTTAAAGATGCTCACCATTTCCATTCACCCTTTGCAGGTTCGCCGTGGATAAATATAAAAAGCAATCCCATTTCACACTTAACCTAGATGTACATGAAGCGATATGTTGCAACAGCTTGTCTTTGTCATTAGTGAACAGATGAAATTTTGGAAAATGGGTCGAAAAACACAGCCAGGATGAACATTACATTGAGAGGCAAGGTTTCTAACATGAAGTGATACTGAAATGGTGATGCGGGTTATGTAAAGCCTACTATCTCGTATGTACATTTCCATTGCAAAGTGGTGTGTCGAACTGACTCCTAAGCATAGAAAATGAGTTCCATTCCAGGCACTGCAATGAATTTTTCCTTCATGGGAGGACTAGTGGAGTGCAGTCAGCCTCATCATGGCAACTGAGGAGCTATTTAACTCTAGTAGCTGCAGCACAAATAATAGACAAAATAGTAACTGGAATAACTGAGAACAAGCAGCGTGCTACTGGAGTGTTCCTTGACTTGGAAAATTTTTTTTGGTTGTGTCAGCATCTCCATATTACTTGACGAGCTGTGTATGAATAAATAAAATCATATGTGAGCAACAGGAATCAGTTTGTGTCATTGAAAACTAATGGTGGGTCATTCAAGTAAAAAATTACTGATGTAAAACATGAAATGCCTCAAGGTGCCATGTTAGGATCTATTATTTTCCAGATTTATGTAAATAATACAGAGTGCCATTCAAATAACTCTAAACGGTATTTTGTATTCAGATGGTATGTCATCTGTGTGGAACACAAGCCTGACAGTCTGAAGGTGCTGTGCAACAAATGCATATCAGTCTCTTTTTTTGAGCCTTTTAGCAACACAACATGCCATCTTTATGGTGGGTATTAATTTAACCTGTATATAATATTATTGATATTCCAACTTGTACTCTCTATTGTTTAATATGTTGTCCTCATGAGATAAGGATAGATAATGTATTTGAAGACTGATATCATCCACACATTATTAAATCCTTGTGATAATTATATAGATTTTATTAGATGAAATTTCATCAATATTGAGACTAGATTATTCTAAAATACTCTGTGTTTTATAGATAATCTGCATATAAATAAGAGAGCATAACAGGATGAGGTATTAACAAGGTAGTACATAAGTATGAGTGAAATATGAAAAGCTTTTGCATTATGGCAAATATGATGGTTGTGAGGCTTAATGCTTAATCTGGAGTTTTACATCTTTGTACTGTTCTAAGTGAAATAAGTGGAGAGTGGTTATGTCATTAAATTAAAGTATAGAATCAAGCAGTTACATGAGTCCAATAGAACAGTGCAATAACTGAGTAGTTTCTATTTGACAATGGTACAATTGCAATACAGCTAACAGCCATATCAAATGTTTATGCCCTTTGGTTTGTTCAGGACACGTTTTCTCATATACTCTTTTGGTGTTGAAATGAAATGCACCAAGATTCTCTAACAGTTTTCTAAGGGAAGATTATTGTATCTGGGAGGAACTGTTTGGTGTTTGAGTCCGGTGATCCATATTATAATCACATGAAGGACAGTATGGCAGAGATGTCCTTAAGCAGTTTCTTGCATTTTCTACTGTTTTTGTTGTTGTGAGACATGAGGTTGTTTTATGAAGTATTTGTAAATATTATGAGTTCTACACTATTAAGTGCTGTTAATATATGAAAACTGTATAGTTAATGTTCAGTTAAAGAGTTTTATGGTGTGGAAAGTCTGTATTTTTTATAACTAATTATAGAATGTGTGGATGGTGGAACCCAACTTTGTATTGTACATCAACTTGTCCCTTGAAAGAGAGGATCCTTTCACCTTGGGACTCTTGATATTTGCCATTGAACTGAGTTTCTTTAATGTCCTCATAAATTTCCCCATTTCTAAAAGGAAAATTGGCACTGGTCACCAATAGCTTCTGTTCAAAGTTTTTTTAACCGTTATCTCAGTCTTGTTAATACTTCCTCTTAATTTGTCCATAGAATGTGATATTTCACATCACTAAAAAGCATTATTCAATATATACCTGTATTCCCTGTCAAACATTGTCATTGTGCAGCAGGAGAACAGGAGTGTTGTAATAATGAATCTTGATGAGTTACACTCTTCTGTTCTTCTGCTGCCTAGTGCCACAACATCACATTTGAAGTAACGACACATATATCGACAGACAGGAAACTGATGATTGTTCAACCAAGCATGGTTGGCATTATCCAAAACATCAATAATGAATTAGCTTTTGACGTTTTCACTTTTGGCTGTAATAAACTGGACTGTGGAAAGAAAATCAATGGCAATAAATAGTATCAATGAGTGATTTGAGCTCAATGTTTTCTAGTCTTACACATTTAATGACAGCATGTAAGTAATTTAATAGTTTCATGATGAATATATATGGTACTCTGCATGCTCTTGTTCTAAGATTTGTTAAGGATAGAACAATAGTAACATCGGTGATAATATAGTTTGCGGAAATAAACTTAATAAATTACCATTATTGTATCTTATATGTTTGTATTTTACATAAGTTAAACAAAAACTTTTCTATACACCGTAAAATCCTTCCTTTCATATCAGTATATAATGATATTGCTTCATGCAGAAGTCATAGATTGCCTAATACTCTCCTGTAGTGTTCTTTTCAGGTAAACAGTTCAATTTATATCAGATTATATTAGATTCAATGATTCTGTTTTCATTCCGTATACCCAAAAATTAAATTATTCTTGTAGGTATGGAACATATCCAAAATTATAAAATAAAAAACATAAAACTTTTGAATGTAATTCTTACTGCCCTGATTATTTGTCAGGGAGATTGTCAAAATATTTTAATACATTACAGTAAACTGGAACTGCTAATATTTTTGCAGAATTGTTATGCTGTCAGAATGAAACATAGTTATTAACTTGTAATATATTTATCTTACACAAAATAACTGATCTTGACTGTGTGTCAAGTGCTGCAAAAACTGAAAACTGAGAGACATTTTTACTTAAGCAGGTCTAACAGTCCCTGTTAAGGTATTCGTCTATAAAGTAGAATGAGTTGCCTATCAAAAAGACTTTCAAACTCTGACTATACCATGCTTTATCTGAAACCAAGTTTTTAATAGTATCTGGCATGATATTGAAAATGTATGGTCCTCAATGTTGGACCCCTTTTTGGATCAAGGTAAGTGATTTTAGGTCTTTATGTAGATTGTTCTTATTCCTAGTACTGATATTGTGTATTGAGCTATTCATTGGAAAGATGGCGATGTTGATGATGTTCAGTTTGTGAGGTGCTCAAATGCATGCTTATCAGTGCCCCTACACAATCCCAGTCTGTACACAATCCAATCTAACCACTTTCATCAATGATAATTGAATATGCGGACAACAAAAACACCCAGTCCCCAGGCAGAGAAAATTCCAAACGCGGTTAGGAATTGAACTCAGGACCCCATGATCCAGAGGTAGCAACCCTAGCCACTAGACCACGAGCTGCGGCCACACTGGAAAGAGAGATATATTACTTGCAACAAATTTCATTAAGGAATAAATATCCTAGGAACCACAGGGTAGGCTACAAAGTTCCTTGAATAGGTTTGTTAATGATGTTTTTGAATTTACACCATAAATGATTCTTATTACATGCTTCTGCTCAATGATATCTGTTGCTCAGTTTGATGAGTTGCCCCAGTATATCATCCTGTATGACATAAACGACTGAAAGTAAGTGAAGTATGCAAGTTTTTTTTTATATTTATATCTCCTACATCCGACATGATTCCTCACTGCAAAATCAGGGATGCAGTCATTGCTAGACAGTGAAAATGTGTTAAAAATAATATTAATATTCACCTCATATGTGCTTATTTTTGTCTGAGTTCACTTTATGTGACAGTGGGTAAACATATGGAAGAAATTTTACTGCAAATATGTATTAACCACTTACGTTGGTCTTCTTCTGCTTACTTTTTGTATCTGTATGTCCTACATCTGACATGATTCTCACTTTTTATATTTACATCTTCTACATCTGACATCATTCTCACTGCAATTACAGACTTGTTTAGGTGCTTTAGCGATTCTGTGATATACCGTTCCCAACTGAATATTTTATCAAATTGTAATCCCAGATATTTAGCACTCTCAGACTTAATCATATCAAAAATGCACTCATTGCTAGACAGTGAATGCTGTGTTCTAAATTATGTTTAATATTCACCTCATATGTGCCTATTTTTAAAGCAGTTCACTTTATCTGGTAATGAGTAAACATATGGAAGCAGCATTATGGCAAATATATATAAACCACTTGCCTTTGTCTCCTTCTGCTTATTTTGTTGCCTTCTCTGGAAGACATGATTTCATTTATTAGATGAGAGATATACTTTTCATGCAAGCTCTAAGTCCACCGACATTAATATTATCCTCTTCGTTCCCTGGGTGTTTGAAAAATTCTGCTAGTTTTTGTATGTATAGTCTATATCTGTAAGTGAAGAGATTGTTGCTTCATACTTAAACTATAAAAAACATGTTTTGAAACCATCTCCTTCCACATTGTACTGCTTAACAATACACATTGTTAGCATTCTTTTGTTGCATATTCGTCATGTTTAAATAAAAGTGCTATCTACTTTTACACTGTAACTTGAAATACACAAAGCTGTGCCGGCAGTCATCTCAGTGGTCACCATCCCTGCCGCCACAGTGCCTCTTCACCGGAGTGGCTAAGATTGTGGTGACAACAAGCGACCATGATCCAGTGTCCGAATCTGCAGCTCTTGCCTTGGGCTGCCCGTGGCATGTGTTGGGAACCAACAAGTCTGCTCGCAGTAGCAAACCGTGGTGTAGCCCGCCGCTGGCTGGCTGCGGACCCCACATTGGCCTCAGAGGGTCGAACTAGTGACCTGCCATGGATGGGAACGCTGGCGCCCCATCTGCTGTTGCATGTAGCTGATGGTGTGACATGCCCCGCTGTCCAGGAGAGCTGTCACACTCGAATGCCTTGTTAGTGAACTGGCACCTAGTTATGAGCGGCTGTGCGCCTCTGTTTTGCTAATGCGTTGCTCCGAATCACATACTCATAACACATGGGTTGGGCCAGTGGGCCCCTTCTGCCTGTAACTTGCACCATGCAAACTGCTGCATTTACTCTTTTCAGCAGGTCTACAGCCCTGTGGCCTCCATTCTACTTTGCAAGGGCTGGTAGCGTAACTTACTGTCAACAGTCCCACGCCTGTCTGTAAATTGTGTACTCTGAAATATTGCACCAAAGCTAACCTTTTCCCATTGTAAACGGTGGTGCTGCTACAACTGTAATGGAGTGCAGTCTGCCCCATCATGACTTTTGAGGAGCACAGTTAATAGACAGAATAGTAACTGGAACAAAAGAGAACAAGTGGTATGTTACTAGATTGTTCCTTGATTTGGGAAACATGTTTAGTTGTGTCACCATCACTATATTAAAAGTAATAGAACCCAGTTATTAGTGGAACTGTGTATGAATTGATAAAATCATATGTGAGAATGGGAGTTAATTTGTGTTGCTCAAAACAGATGGTGTCAACAATTAGTGATATAAAACATGAAATGCCTGAAAGTGCCATGTTAGGATCCCTTATTTTCTAAATTCATGTATATGATACATTATGCTGTTGAAATATCTCTAAAAAGAATATTCTATATATTGTGTGCTCATGTTATGTCAACTGTGTGCAAACACTAGCCTGACAGTCTGAAGATGCTGGGCAACAAATGCATGACAGTCTTTTCGTTGTGCCTGTTATCAACACAACATACCACCTTTATGATGAGTAGTAATTTATCCTTTATATAATATTATTGCTATTCCATCTTGTACTTTCAATCATTTAATATTTTGGCCTCATGAGTTAAGAACAGATGAAGTATTTAGAAACTTATATCAGCCATGGCTCAGTAATACCTCATCATAATAATACAGATTTTTAAAATGAAATGTCATCAATATTGGTACTAGATTATTCTAAAATTCGCTGTGTTTTATACATAATGTACATATTAAAAAGAGTGTATAACAGGATTAGGCATTAATAATTTAGTTCATAAGCCTGAATATATTAACTGGAGGCAAATTGGAAAAGTTTTGGCATTATTCGAAGTATGATGGTTGTGAGACTTAATACTTAACGTGGATTTTAACACCTGCAAATTGTTCTTAGTAAAAAAGTATAGAGTGGGTATGTCATTAAATTTAAGTATGAAATCAAACAGCTCCATGAGTGCAATAGAACAATGTAAATAACTGATTGTATACTATCTGACAATGGAATGTTTCACATAGCAGTATAGTAAACAGCTGTATCTAATATTTGTGCTCTTTGTTTAGTTCAAGGAACATTTTCTGATGGACTCTCTTGGTGTTGAAATGAACTCTACCAAGATTCTCTAATAGTTTAGTAGTGGAAAAGTGTGAAAGTATACCCAGGAACATATGATGTTTCCTGTTTGGTGTTTCAGTTTAGTGATCCATTTTATAATGACGTGAAGGACAGCATGGAGGAGATGTCCTTAAGCAGTTTCTTGTGTTTTCTACTGTTTTTGTTCTTGTGAGACACGAGGTTGTTTTGTGGAGCATTTGTAAATATTATGAGTTCTAGACATTTAAGTGTTGTTAATAAATTAAAGCTATTTTGAAATTATTGTTATTGTACAGTTAACTTGTTTTATGGTGAGTAAAATTCTGTAATTTTTTATAACTAATTGCCTAACATGTGAATAGTTAAGCCACACTTTGTGTTGTGCATCACCTTGCCCCTTGGAATAGAAGGTCTTTTTAGCTTCAAGCACTTAGCCAGTGAAATGAGTTTCTGTAATATTATCACATATTTCCCCATTTCAAAAATGGCAATCTGCATTGGTTTCCAATTGCTTCTGTTAACTTTTATCTAGGATTTGATAATACTTCCTCTTAATTTGATTGACTGCCTAATTATTGACATGTAGTAGAGTGATAATGTAACACATAGATTATTATACGGAGTATTAATAAGATTTTACCAATTTCAGTAATTTTAAATCTGAAAAGAATATTTATTGGTAGGTACATGACCATGTTGTACCCTGACCAGTTTTTCACATTTGGAAAAATCTTACATATTTGTAGTAGCTTTGTAATTTGACAAAAATAGTGCATCACATGTAAAGTGTATGCTATTACTTCCAAGTGCAATCAGAAAATATATTAAACTTCTATTATGGGGCTCACAAGAGGTGCAAGTATGAAAAGTGTGCCAAGCTACAACACTCTTCTATACAGATAAGTTAATTAAAAATTGTTCATTGAGTCAAAATGAAATAGTGCTTTTGCCTGTTTGTATAGAAAGTGATGTTACAAATCACTAAGAAATGTGATTGTTATATACCTGGATGTCCTGTTGAACATTGTTATTGTGTAGAAGAAGAAAAGAATGGTTGTAACAATGAATCTTAATGAGTTACACTCTTCTGTTTTTCTACTGCCTAGTGCCACACCAATGCATATGAAGTTACTACAGCTACATTCATAGACATGGAATTCTTGACTGTGGAACCATCTGTGGTTGGCTTCGCCCAAAATTTCAATAGTGTATCAGCTTTCGACGTTTTAACTGTTGACTGCAGTGTTAATTATCAATGACTGACCTGTGCTTAGTGCTTTCTCTTGTTACGCATCTTATGACAAGTTCTAATTAATTCTAGTATTTTTGTGATGAATATACACGGTACTGTGCATGCTCGTGTTCTAAGATTATTTAGGGATGGAACAACTGTGACATCAATGGAAATACTAGTTGCAGAAATAAGCTTAGTAAGCTATCACTATGCTACGTTTTGTGTTATTGCTGTGCATTAGTGTAACAGAATTATTCTTGTGTATCATAAAGTCCTTTCTTTCATAGCAGTACATAATGATATTCTTTCATGCAGAAGCCATAGTTCATCTGATATTCTCATTTAGTATTCCTTTCAGATAAACAATTCAGTTTATATCAGACTTAACAAAATCAAGGAGGTAGTCATTGTTAGACACTGAATTGTGTGTTATAAAATGATGTTTAGTATTCACCTCATATGTGCCTATTTTTATTGTAGTTCACTTTATGTGACACTAGTTAAACATATGGAAGAAAAATAATTGCAGATGTGTGTAAACCACTTACCTTACTCTCCTTCTGCTTACTTCTGTGCCTTCACTGGAAGACACTATTCTTGAAAAGGCAGTTCTTTCAGTAACAGATGTTAATTTTGTATGATAGTTATATTCAATTCTTGGAGAAATGGACCAGTAATGTTCTTGCTTTATATTTTGATTTTATATATTAAAGGAGAGACTTGTTTTTCATGCTAGTTCTACATTCACAGACACTAACATTATCATCTTCCTTCCCTAGGTGTTGAAAAAAGTTGTTACTTTTTTGAATGTGTAGTCCACATCTGTAAGTGAAGAGTTTGTTGCTTCATACTAAGTACATCAAAAGCATGTATCCAAACCAACCACTTTCTCATTGTATTGCTTAACAGTATACATTGTTATCATTCTTCTGTTGCATATTCATCACGTTTAAATAAAAGTGCTGTCTACTTTTACACTTTATCTTGAATTACACGAAGCAATGTGGTGTGATAGTTTTCCTTTGTCATTTATGCATGGTGGATTATTTGAACATGGATATCTACCATCTATCAGAAAAAAACCTGATCATGATTTTTTAGATTTATGAGATGAATTGTTATCAGTACCAAGAGAAATGTTTTGTAAAATCTCTTGTGTCTTATTATAATCTCTTTATTGTAGTAGATGTTGTAATGGATTCCACATTACTACATTATTGTGTAAGTCTGAAAGTATTAAGTGGAGTGAAATTGGAAAAACTTTGTCACTGTTCCATGTCAATCGCTTGCACTTCTGAATACTTAAAATAGAGCTCAATATGTCATGGAAATTCTACGTGAGTCCACTTGCACAGTAACCTGTATATAACTGAGGACATCAGTTTTACATTCGCACATGTCACCTAGCAACACAACTGACAACTGAGTTTGATATTTATTCCCTTTGGTCACTTGAGGCCACATTCTCACTTTTCACTCAACCAGACAGATATGCAATACAACTGTTAATAGGAGAAATACAAGATTTTCTAATATGAACAGAGATATGTTAATCAAATGTTTTCTGTTGTATTGAAGATAAGTAATGCTTTTTTTGTGCCTGCATTGTTAGTTGTGTTCCAGAACTCTGAATAAAATGCTTGATAAGTTGTCTAGAGTAGGAATAGTAAGAATTTTTTTTCTAAATTAGTCAATGTTCAGGCTGAAATCAGTAGTTCCTAATTGTGTACACGAAAGTGATGAGACCCTCTGATCACATCTAGCCTACTGTCACACCATCTCATCTCTAGTAACTACAACTGTGCTTGTAGATAAATAGTTGTTACTTGAAAAATCAGCTTTGATTTCTGTCTTCTAAATGGACAGTGACAAGACAGCTTTTGACATTTTTATGTCTCTGATATAGAAAACAGGTGTAAGAAATGATCATGTGTTTCTATGTGAAATATCACTGAGAGACCTGAGCTAAGGGCTTCCTGCTGTTGTACATCTACAGAAATACAAGGTGAGCACCAAGTCTTGCCCTGATTATAACAATTTATTACAGAATAACCATTTGATATAATAATTTACATTTGATGCCATTACATAGTTTAGTGTTAACTAGTTTTTTTTTTTTAAAGACCACTTACGCTAGTAAACCTCAACATGTGCTCCCTTGGTAGCATGGAGAATGTTGAGGCGGTATTCCAGTTCCCGCCAGGTGTTTCGTAACATGTGCTCTGTCACAGTACGCACAGCAGCTTGTATCCTGGCCGTCAGTTTGTCAATGTCAGCAACTGATGTGACGAAGACTCTGTCCTTGATATAGCCCTAGAAAAAAAAAAAGGTCAAGGGTCATATTGTCAGGAGAGCGGGGTGGCAAGGGTGTTGGACCGTTCCTTCCAATCCACCGATCTGGAAATGTTTCATCCAGGAAATCACACACTGTCAAACTCCACAGTTAGAAGAATATCAACCATGGATAATTTTCCAACAAGGTGGAGCACACATCTGAACAATGTCTCAGTAATCCTAGTGGTTTTGCAAGGAAAACATAATATACGCTTCATATTCTTATTCTGAAATTTGGTAGGAATAGAACAGCAGTAATATCAATGACACTACTGATTGCTGAACTGAGCATACCACTATTGCATCTTATGTTTTTGTATTGCTGCTTTATTGTGAAGAAAAACATTTTTGTGTATCATAAATTTCGTTGCCTTTCATATCAGTACATAATGATATTTCTCATGCAGAAGCCATAAAAAGTCTAATATTTGCCGTTAACCTACTCCTCAGATAAACTATTCAGTTTATATCAGACTGAACTATATTAATGATGCTGTCATTCTAAGACAGTGAACACTGAATTATAAAAATATGTTTAATATTCACCTTGTACATGACTAGTTGTAGTGTGAGTTCATTTCATCTAGCAATAGATAAATGTATGGAAGAGATATTACTACAAATATGTGTAAACTCCATACCTTAGTCTCCTTCTGCTTACTTTTGTCTCTTCACTGGAAGACACTCTTCTTGGAAAGGCAATTCATTCAATTACAGATACTGATTTTGTACAACAGTAATTTTCGTATCTTAGAGAAACAGGGCCGCCCCCCCCCCCCCTCGCTCACCCCCCCCCCCCCCCCCCCTTGAACCATGGATCTTGCCGTTGGTGGGGAGGCTTGTGTGCCTCAGTGATACAGATTGCTGTACCCTAGTTGCAACTGTGATGGAGGGGTATCTGTTGAGAGGCCAGACAAACTTGTGGTTCCTGAAGAGGGACAGTGACAAGACAGCTTAGCTTTTCAGTAGTTGCAGGGTCAACAGTCTGGATAATTGATTGATCTGACCTTGTAACACTAACCAAAATGGCCTTACTGTGCTGGTACTGCGACCAGCTGAAAGCAAGGGGAAGTACAGCCGTAATTTTCCCTGAGGGGATGCAGCTTTACTGTATGGTTAAATGATGATGGCATCCTCTTAGCTAAAAGATTCTGGGGGTAAAATAGTCCCTCATTCTGATCTCCAGGCGTTGACTACTGACGAGGAAATCGTTAACAGGAGAAAGAAAACTGGTGTTCTACACATTGGAGCATGGAATGTTAGATCCTTTAAACGGACAAGTAGGTTAGAAAATTTAAAAAGGGAAATAAATAGGTTAAAGTTAGATATAGTGGGAATTAGTGAAGTTTGGTGGCATGAGGAACAAGACTTCTGGTCAGGTGACTACACGGTTATAAATTCAAAATCAAAGAGGGGTAATGCAGGAGTAGGTTTAATAATGAATAAAAAAATTGAAGTGTGATTAAGATACTACAATCAGCATGGTGAACACATTATTTTGGCCAAGATAGACCCAAAGCCCATGCCTACCACAGTAGTAGAAGTATATATGCCAACTAGCTCCGCAGATGACGAAGAGATTGGTGAAATGTATGATGAGATAGAATAAATTATTCAGATAGTGAAGGGAGGAAAAATTTAATAGTCATTGGTGACTGGAATTCAATCCTAGGAAAAGGAAGAGGAGGAAACGTAGTAGGTGAATATGGAATGGGGGTAAAGAATGAAAAAGGAAGCTGCCTGGTAAAATTTGGCACAGAACGTAACTTAATCATAGATAACACTTGGTTCAAGATTCATGAAAGAAGGTTATGTACATGGAAGAGGCCTGGAGATACTGGAAGGTTTCAGATAGATTATATAATGGTAAGACAGAGATTTATGAACCAGGTTTTAAATTGTAAGACATTTCCAAGGGCAGATGTGGAATCTGACCACAACCTATTGGTTATTAACTGTAGATTAAAACTGAAGAAACTGCAAAAAGATGGGAATTTACGGAGATGGGACCTGGATGAACTGACAGAACCAGAGGCTGAGAGAGTTTCAGGGAGAGGATTATGGAACGACTGACAAGAATGGAGGAAAGAAATACTGTAGGTAAAGAATGGGTAGTTATGAGAGATGAAATAGTGAAGGCAGCAAAAGATCAAGTAGGTAAAAAGATGAGGGCTAGTAGGAGTCCTTGGGTAACTGAAGAAGTATTGAATTTAATTGATGAAAGAAGAAAATATAAAAATGTAGTAAATGAAGCAGGCAAAAAGGAATACAAACGTCTCACAAATGAGATTAATAGGAAGTGCAAAATGGCTAAGCAGGGATGGCTAAGGGACAAATGTAAGGATATAGAGGCATATATCACTAGGGGTAAGATAGATACTGCCTACAGAAAAGTTAAAGAGACATTGGGAGAAAAGAGAACCACTTCTATAAATATCAAGAGCTCAGATGGAAACCCAGTTCTAAGCAAAGAAGGGAAAGCAGAAAAGTGGAAGGAGTATATAAAGGGTCTATACAAGGGCAATGTACTTGAGGACAATACGGAAATGGAAGAGCGTGAAGGTAAAGTGAGACATACGATACTGCGTGAAGAGTTTGACAGATCACTGAAAGATCTAAGTTGAAACAAGGCCACGGGAGTAGACAACATTCCATTAGAACTACTGATACCCTTGGGAGAGCCAGCCCTGACACAACTCTACCATCTGGTGAGCAAGATATACAGGGTGTTACAAAAGGGTACGGCCAAACTTTCAGGAAACGAGCACGAAGGATCTCTACATTTGGTACCGGGGTTACGTAGACAAGAGCTTTCAAATGCCCCCATAAATGAAAGTCAAGAGGGTTGAGGTCAGGAGAGCGTGGAGGCCATGGAATTGGTCGGCCTCTACCAAACCATCGGTCACCGAATCTGTTGTTGAGAAGCGTACGATACTTCGACTGAAATGTGCAGGAGTGCCATCGTGCATGAACCACATGTTGTGTTGCACTTGTAAAGGCACATGTTCTAGTAGCACAGGTAGAGTATCCCGTATGAAATCATGATAAAGTGCTCCATTGAGCGTAGGTGGAAGAACATACTGACAAAACTAAAATGAGCTCTAACATGGAAATTAAGCATTTCCGGACACATGTCCACATAACATCTTTTCTTTATTTGTGTGTGAGGAATGTTTCCTGAAAGTTTGGCCGTACCTTTTTGTAACACCCTGTATAAGACATACGAAATACCCTCAGACTTCAAGAACAATGTAATAATTCCAATCCCAAAGAAAGCAGGTGTTGACAGATGTGAAAATTACTACACTATCAGTTTAATAAGTCACTGCTGCAAAATATTAACATGAATTTTTTTATATATGTATGGAAAAACTGATAGAAGCTGACCTCAGGGAAGATCAGTTTGGATTCCATAGAAACGATGGAACATGCGAGGCAGCACTGACCCTAAGACTTATCTTAAAAGATAGATTAAGGGAAGGCAAACCTACATTTCTAGCATTTGTAGACTTAGAGAAAGCTTTTGACAATGCTGACTGGGATACTCTCTTTCAAATTATGAGGGTGGCAGGGTAAAATACAGGGAGCAAAAGGCTATTTACAATTTGTACAGAAACCAGATGGCAGTTATAAGAGTTGAGGGGCATGAAAGGGAAGCAGTGGTTGGGAAGGGAGTGAGACAGGGTTGTAGCCTCTCCCTGATGTTATTCAATCTGTATTTTGAGCAAGCAGTAATGGAAACAAAAGAAAAATTCGGAGTAGATATTAAAATCCATGGAGAAGAAATAAAAACTTTGAGGTTCGCCGATGACATTGTAATTCTGTCAGAGTCAGCAAAGGACCTGAAAGAACAGTTCAATGGAATGGACCGTGTCTTGAGAGGAGGACATACGATGAACATCAACAAAAGCAAAATGAGGATAATGGCATACAGTCGAATTAAATCAGGTGATGCCGAGGAAGTTAGATTAGGAAATGAGACACTTAAAGTAGTAAATGAATATTGCTATTTGGGGAGCAAAATAACTGATGATGGTTTAAGTAGAGAGGATATAAAATATAGACTGGCAATGGCAAGGAAAGTGTTTCTGAAGAAGAGAAATATGTTAAGATCAAGTATAAAATGGTTCAAATGGCTCTGAGCACTATGGGACTTAACAGCTATGGTCATCAGTCCCCGAGAACTTAGAACTACTTAAACCTAACTAACCTAAGGACATCACACAACACCTAGTCATCACGAGGCAGAGAAAATCCCTGACCCCGCCGGGAATCGAATCTGGGAACCCGGGCGTGGGAAGCGAGAACGAAGATCAAGTATAGATTTAAATGCCAGGAAGTCATTTCTGAAAGTATTTGTGTGGAGTGTAGCCATGTATGGAAGTGAAACATGGATGGTAAATAGTTTAGACAAGAAGAGAATAGAAGCTTTTGAAATGTGGTGCTACGGAAGAGTGCTGAAGATTAGATGGTTAGACCACATAACTAATGAGGAGGTATTGAATAGAATTTGTGGCAAAACTTGACTAGAAGAAGGGATCAGTTGATAGAACATGTTCTGAGGCATCAAGGGATCACCAATTTAGTGTTGGAGGACAGTGTGGAGGGTAAAAATTGTAGTAGGAGACCAAGAGATGAATACACTAAGCAGATTCAGAAGGATGTAGGTTGCAGTATGTAGAGGGAGATGAAGAAGTTTGCACAGTATAGAGTAGCATGTAGAGCTGCATCAAACCAGTCTGTGGACTGAAGACCACAGCAACAACAACAGAGAAACAGTGCAGTAATGTTTCCCACTTTATATTTTGATTTCATCTTTTATAGCAGAGACTTATTTTTCATGGTAGTTTTAAGTTGACAGACACTAATGTTATCCTCTTTCTTCCCTAGGCATTTGCAAAACTTGGCTACTGTTTTGATTGTATACTTCATATCTGTAAGTGAAGATTTTGTTGCTTCATACTTGGCACATCAAAAGCTTGTATCTAAACTTGAGAATACACATAGATACCATTCTCTTCTTACATATTCATCATGTTTAAATAAAAGACTGTTTACTTATACACTTTACCTTGAAATATATGAAGCAGTGAGGTGTGATAGTTTGTCTTTGTCATTTGTACATAGATGAAATATTTAAACATGGAAATCAACCATCATCAGGAAAAAGCTAATCATGATTATTTAGATTCATGAGATGAAATGTTATCAATACCGAGAGAAAGATTTTGTGAAATTAGCTGTATCATATTGAAATCTGTTATAAAAGTAGATGTAATAGATTAGACATTAATACATTAACGTATAAGTCAGAATGTTTTAAGTCGAGTGAAATTGGAAGAACTTTGTCAGTGTCCCATGTCACTGACTTATGCTTCTTAATGCTTAAAACAGCCCCAGAAAATTCTAAATGAGTTCACTTGAACAATAACCTGAAATAACGAAGAACATTTATTTCACAATTGCACGTATCACCTGGTAAAACAACTCACAGCCATGTCTAATATTTGTTAATTTTGGTCAGTTGAGACAACATTCTCTCCATACACTCACACAGAGAGGTGAATGAAACCAGCTGTTAATGGTAGATTTCCTAATAGGTAAGTTAACCAAATGTTTTCCATTGTATCTATGATATGTAACTCTTCCATGTGTTTTCATAGTTAGTGATGCCTCAGATCACTAACTTACATATTTGAAAAATTGTGTTGAGTGGTAGTAGTAGCAAGAAATATATTTTGTCCAACTTTGTCAAAGCTCAGTTTGGAATCAGCAGCACTTAACTGTGTACATTAATGTGTTGAGACACTCTGATCAGCTCTTGCCTAGTGTCACACCATCCCATCTCCACTATCTACAATGATGCTAGTGAATAATTTGTTTGTCACTTGAAAAATTAGCTTTGATGGTGCCTTCTAAATGGTCAGTGACAAGTCAGCTATTGACATTTTGAGTATCTGACATAGTAAACAGGTGTAAGATGTGAACGTCTGTGTTGAGCATCTCTACTGAATATCACTGAGAGTCCTGGGGTAAGTGTTTTCTGTTGTGATACATTTGAGGAAAAAAAAATCAGCAAATGCATTGGGTTGCATATGAAGAGGTTTAGAATTTTTTACAGTGTCATAGCGTATATTGATCAGCAAGAGCATTATGACTACCTACCTAATAGCTGGTATGTCCAAATTTGGCAGGGGTAACTGCAGGAACATATCACGGCATGGAAGCAGTGAAGCCTTGGTAGTTCGCTGGAGAGACATGACATCATGTCTTCACAAACGTGTCACGCAGTTCCCCCTCTGAGGGGGCGATCGTCTCTGACATCACGTAAAATCACATCACAGATGTATCTGATCAGGTTCAGATCTTGCAAGTTGGGGGACTGTACATCAATTGTAACTTGTTACTGTGTTCCTCAAACCATTGCATTACATACCTGGCCTTATGACTGTGTGAGTGTATGGAGAGAATGTTGTCTCAAATGATCAAAATTAACAAATATTAGACATGGCTGTGAAATAAATGTTCTTCGTTATTTCAGGTTATTGTTCAAGTGAACTCATTTAGAATTTTCTGGGGCTGTTTTAAGCATTAAGAAGCATAAGTCAGTGACATGGGACACTGACAAAGTTCTTCCAATTTCACTCGACTTAAAACATTCTGACTTATACGTTAATGTATTAATGTCTAATCTATTACATCTACTTTTATAACAGATTTCAATATGATACAGCTAATTTCACAAAATCTTTCTCTCGGTATTGATAACATTTCATCTCATGAATCTAAATAATCATGATTAGCTTTTTCCTGATGATGGTTGATTTCCATGTTTAAATATTTCATCTATGTACAAATGACAAAGACAAACTATCACACCTCACTGCTTCATATATTTCAAGGTAAAGTGTATAAGTAAACAGTCTTTTATTTAAACATGATGAATATGTAAGAAGAGAATGGTATCTATGTGTATTCTCAAGTTTAGATACAAGCTTTTGATGTGCCAAGTATGAAGCAACAAAATCTTCACTTACAGATGTGAAGTATACAATCAAAACAGTAGCCAAGTTTTGCAAATGCCTAGGGAAGAAAGAGGATAACATTAGTGTCTGTCAACTTAAAACTACCATGAAAAATAAGTCTCTGCTATAAAAGATGAAATCAAAATATAAAGTGGGAAACATTACTGCACTGTTTCTCTGTTGTTGTTGCTGTGGTCTTCAGTCCACAGACTGGTTTGATGCAGCTCTACATGCTACTCTATACTGTGCAAACTTCTTCATCTCCCTCTACGTACTGCAACCTACATCCTTCTGAATCTGCTTAGTGTATTCATCTCTTGGTCTCCTACTACAATTTTTACCCTCCACACTGTCCTCCAACACTAAATTGGTGATCCCTTGATGCCTCAGAACATGCTCTATCAACTGATCCCTTCTCCTAGTCAAGTTTTGCCACAAATTCTATTCAATACCTCCTCATTAGTTATGTGGTCTAACCATCTAATCTTCAGCACTCTTCTGTAGCACCACATTTCAAAAGCTTCTATTCTCTTCTTGTCTAAACTATTTACCATCCATGTTTCACTTCCATACATGGCTACACTCCTCACAAATACTTTCAGAAACGACTTCCTGGCATTTAAATCTATACTTGATCTTCGTTCTCGCTTCCCACGCTCGGGTTCCCAGATTCGATTCCCGGCGGGGTCAGGGATTTTCTCTGCCTCGTGATGACTAGGTGTTGTGTGATGTCCTTAGGTTAGTTAGGTTTAAGTAGTTCTAAGTTCTCGGGGACTGATGACCATAGCTGTTAAGTCCCATAGTGCTCAGAGCCATTTGAACCATTTTATACTTGATCTTAACATATTTCTCTTCTTCAGAAACACTTTCCTTGCCATTGCCAGTCTATATTTTATATCCTCTCTACTTAAACCATCATCAGTTATTTTGCTCCCCAAATAGCAATATTCATTTACTACTTTAAGTGTCTCATTTCCTAATCTAACTTCCTCAGCATCACCTGATTTAATTCGACTGTATGCCATTATCCTCATTTTGCTTTTGTTGATGTTCATCTTATGTCCTCCTCTCAAGACACTGTCCATTCCATTGAACTGTTCTTTCAGGTCCTTTGCTGTCTCTGACAGAATTACAACGTCATCGGCGAACCTCAAAGTTTTTATTTCTTCTCCATGGATTTTAATACCTACTCCGAATTTTTCTTTTGTTTCCATTACTGCTTGCTCAAAATACAGATTGAATAACATCAGGGAGAGGCTACAACCCTGTCTCACTCCCTTCCCAACCACTGCTTCCCTTTCATGCCCCTCAACTCTTATAACTGCCATCTGGTTTCTGTACAAATTGTAAATAGCCTTTTGCTCCCTGTATTTTACCCTGCCACCTTCATAATTTGAAAGAGAGTATCCCAGTCAGCATTGTCAAAAGCTTTCTCTAAGTCTACAAATGCTAGAAATGTAGGTTTGCCTTCCCTTAATCTATCTTTTAAGATAAGTCTTAGGGTCAGTGCTGCCTCGCATGTTCCATCGTTTCTATGGAATCCAAACTGATCTTCCCTGAGGTCAGCTTCTATCAGTTTTTCCATACATATATAAAAAATTCATGTTAATATTTTGCAGCAGTGACTTATTAAACTGATAGTGTAGTAATTTTCACATCTGTCAACACCTGCTTTCTTTGGGATTGGAATTATTACATTGTTCTTGAAGTCTGAGGGTATTTCGTATGTCTTATACAGGGTGTTACAAAAAGGTACGGCCAAACTTTCAGGAAACATTCCTCACACACAAATAAAGAAAAGATGTTATGTGGACATGTGTCCGGAAATGCTTAATTTCCATGTTAGAGCTCATTTTAGTTTTGTCAGTATGTTCTTCCACCTACGCTCAATGGAGCACTTTATCATGATTTCATACGGGATACTCTACCTGTGCTGCTAGAACATGTGCCTTTACAAGTGCAACACAACATGTGGTTCATGCACGATGGCGCTCCTGCACATTTCAGTCGAAGTATCGTACGCTTCTCAACAACAGATTCGGTGACCGATGGTTTGGTAGAGGCTGACCAATTCCATGGCCTCCACGCTCTCCTGACCTCAACCCTCTTGACTTTCATTTATGGGGGCATTTGAAAGCTCTTCTCTACGTAACCCTGGTACCAAATGTAGAGATCCTTCGTGCTCGTTTCCTGAAAGTTTGGCCGTACCCTTTTGTAACACCCTGTATATCTTGCTCACCAGATGGTAGAGTTGTGTCAGGGCTGGCTCTCCCAAGGGTATCAGTAGTTCTAATGGAATGTTGTCTACTCCCGTGGCCTTGTTTCAACTTAGATCTTTCAGTGATCTGTCAAACTCTTCACGCAGTATCGTATGTCTCACTTTACCTTCACGTTCTTCCATTTCCGTATTGTCCTCAAGTACATTGCCCTTGTATAGACCCTTTATATACTCCTTCCACTTTTCTGCTTTCCCTTCTTTGCTTAGAACTGGGTTTCCATCTGAGCTCTTGATATTTATAGAAGTGGTTCTCTTTTCTCCCAATGTCTCTTTAACTTTTCTGTAGGCAGTATCTATCTTACCCCTAGTGATATATGCCTCTATATCCTTACATTTGTCCCTTAGCCATCCCTGCTTAGCCATTTTGCACTTCCTATTAATCTCATTTGTGAGACGTTTGTATTCCTTTTTGCCTGCTTCATTTACTACATTTTTATATTTTCTTCTTTCATCAATTAAATTCAATACTTCTTCAGTTACCCAAGGACTCCTACTAGCCCTCATCTTTTTACCTACTTGATCTTTTGCTGCCTTCACTATTTCATCTCTCATAACTACCCATTCTTTACCTACAGTATTTCTTTCCTCCATTCTTGTCAGTCGTTCCATAATCCTCTCCCTGAAACTCTCTCAGCCTCTGGTTCTGTCAGTTCATCCAGGTCCCATCTCCGTAAATTCCCATCTTTTTGCAGTTTCTTCAGTTTTAATCTACAGTTAATAACCAATAGGTTGTGGTCAGATTCCACATCTGCCCTTGGAAATGTCTTACAATTTAAAACCTGGTTCATAAATCTCTGTCTTACCATTATATAATCTATCTGAAACCTTCCAGTATCTCCAGGCCTCTTCCATGTACATAACCTTCTTTCATGAATCTTGAACCAAGTGTTATCTATGATTAAGTTACGTTCTGTGCCAAATTTTACCAGGCAGCTTCCTTTTTCATTCCTTACCCCCATTCCATATTCACCTACTACGTTTCCTCCTCTTCCTTTTCCTAGGATTGAATTCCAGTCACCAATGACTATTAAATTTTTCCTCCCTTCACTATCTGAATAATTTATTCTATCTCATCATACATTTCACCAATCTCTTCGTCATCTGCGGAGCTAGTTGGCATATATACTTCTACTACTGTGGTAGGCATGGGCTTTGGGTCTATCTTGGCCAAAATAATGTGTTCACCATGCTGATTGTAGTATCTTAATCACACTTCAATTTTTTTATTCATTATTAAACCTACTCCTGCATTACCCCTCTTTGATTTTGAATTTATAACCGTGTAGTCACCTGACCAGAAGTCTTGTTCCTCATGCCACCAAACTTCACTAATTCCCACTATATCTAACTTTAACCTATTTATTTCCCTTTTTAAATTTTCTAACCTACTTGTCCGTTTAAAGGATCTAACATTCCATGCTCCAATGTGTAGAACACCAGTTTTCTTTCTCCTGTTAACGACGTCCTCCTCAGTAGTCAACGCCTGGAGATCAGAATGAGGGACTATTTTACCCCCAGAATCTTTTAGCTAAGAGGATGCCATCATCATTTAACCATACAGTAAAGCTGCATCCCCTCAGGGAAAATTATGGCTGTACTTTCCCCTTGCTTTCAGCTGTTCGCAGTACCAGCACAGTAAGGCCATTTTGGTTAGTGTTACAAGGTCAGATCAATCAATTATCCAGACTGTTGACCCTGCAACTACTGAAAAGCTAAGCTGTCTTGTCACTGTCCCTCTTCAGGAACCACAAGTTTGTCTGGCCTCTCAACAGATACCCCTCCATCACAGTTGCAACTAGGGTACAGCAATCTGTATCACTGAGGCACACAAGCCTCCCCACCAACGGCAAGATCCATGGTTCAAGGGGGGGGGGGGGGGGGGGGGGGGGGGGGTGAGCGAGGGGGGGGGGGGGTCGGCCCTGTTTCTCTAAGATACGAAAATTACTGTTGTACAAAATCAGTATCTGTAATTGAATGAATTGCCTTTCCAAGAAGAGTGTCTTCCAGTGAAGAGACAAAAGTAAGCAGAAGGAGACTAAGGTATGGAGTTTACACATATTTGTAGTAATATCTCTTCCATACATTTATCTATTGCTAGATGAAATGAACTCACATTACAACTAGCCATGTACAAGGTGAATATTAAACATATTTTTATAATTCAGTGTTCACTGTCTTAGAATGACAGCATCATTAATATAGTTCAGTCTGATATAAACTGAATAGTTTATCTGAGGAGTAGGTTAACGGCAAATATTAGACTTTTTATGGCTTCTGCATGAGAAATATCATTATGTACTGATATGAAAGGCAACGAAATTTATGATACACAAAAATGTTTTTCTTCACAATAAAGCAGCAATACAAAAACATAAGATGCAATAGTGGTATGCTCAGTTCAGCAATCAGTAGTGTCATTGATATTACTGCTGTTCTATTCCTACCAAATTTCAGAATAAGAATATGAAGCGTATATTATGTTTTCCTTGCAAAACCACTAGGATTACTGAGACATTGTTCAGATGTGTGCTCCACCTTGTTGGAAAATTATCCATGGTTGATATTCTTCTAACTGTGGAGTTTGACAGTGTGTGATTTCCTGGATGAAACATTTCCAGATCGGTGGATTGGAAGGAACGGTCCAACACCCTTGCCACCCCGCTCTCCTGACAATATGACCCTTGACCTTTTTTTTTTTCTAGGGCTATATCAAGGACAGAGTCTTCGTCACATCAGTTGCTGACATTGACAAACTGACGGCCAGGATACAAGCTGCTGTGCGTACTGTGACAGAGCACATGTTACGAAACACCTGGCGGGAACTGGAATACCGCCTCAACATTCTCCATGCTACCAAGGGAGCACATGTTGAGGTTTACTAGCGTAAGTGGTCTTTAAAAAAAAAAAACTAGTTAACACTAAACTATGTAATGGCATCAAATGTAAATTATTATATCAAATGGTTATTCTGTAATAAATTGTTATAATCAGGGCAAGACTTGGTGCTCACCTTGTATTTCTGTAGATGTACAACAGCAGGAAGCCCTTAGCTCAGGTCTCTCAGTGATATTTCACATATAAACACATGATCATTTCTTACACCTGTTTTCTATATCAGAGACATAAAAATGTCAAAAGCTGTCTTGTCACTGTCCATTTAGAAGACAGAAATCAAAGCTGATTTTTCAAGTAACAACTATTTATCTACAAGCACAGTTGTAGTTACTAGAGATGAGATGGTGTGACAGTAGGCTAGATGTGATCAGAGGGTCTCATCACTTTCGTGTACACAATTAGGAACTACTGATTTCAGCCTGAACATTGACTAATTTAGAAAAAAAATTCTTACTATTCCTACTCTAGACAACTTATCAAGCATTTTATTCAGAGTTCTGGAACACAACTAACAATGCAGGCACAAAAAAAGCATTACTTATCTTCAATACAACAGAAAACATTTGATTAACATATCTCTGTTCATATTAGAAAATCTTGTATTTCTCCTATTAACAGTTGTATTGCATATCTGTCTGGTTGAGTGAAAAGTGAGAATGTGGCCTCAAGTGACCAAAGGGAATAAATATCAAACTCAGTTGTCAGTTGTGTTGCTAGGTGACATGTGCGAATGTAAAACTGATGTCCTCAGTTATATACAGGTTACTGTGCAAGTGGACTCACGTAGAATTTCCATGACATATTGAGCTCTATTTTAAGTATTCAGAAGTGCAAGCGATTGACATGGAACAGTGACAAAGTTTTTCCAATTTCACTCCACTTAATACTTTCAGACTTACACAATAATGTAGTAATGTGGAATCCATTACAACATCTACTACAATAAAGAGATTATAATAAGACACAAGAGATTTTACAGAACATTTCTCTTGGTACTGATAACAATTCATCTCATAAATCTAAAAAATCATGATCAGGTTTTTTTCTGATAGATGGTAGATATCCATGTTCAAATAATCCACCATGCATAAATGACAAAGAAAAACTATCACACCACATTGCTTCGTGTATTTCAAGATAAAGTGTAAAAGTAGACAGCACTTTTATTTAAACATGATGAATATGCTACAGAAGAATGATAACAATGTATACTGTTAAGCAATACAATGAGAAAGTGGTTGGTTTGGATACATGCTTTTGATGTACTTAGTATGAAGCAACAAACTCTTCACTTACAGATGTGGACTACACATTCACAAAAGTAGCAACTTTTCTCCAACACCTAGGGAAGGAAGACGATAATGTTAGTGTCTGTGAATGTAGAACTAGCATGATAAACAAGTCTCTCCTTTAATATATAAAATCAAAATATAAAGCAAGAAAATTACTGGTCCATTTCTCCAAGAATTGAATATAACTGTCATACAAAATTAACATCTGTTACTGAAAGAACTGCCGTTTCAAGAATAGTGTCTTCCAGTGAAGGCACAGAAGTAAGCAGAAGGAGAGTAAGGTAAGTGGTTTACACACATCTGCAATTATTTTTCTTCCATATGTTTAACTAGTGTCACATAAAGTGAACTACAATAAAAATTGGCACATATGAGGTGAATACTAAACATCATTTTATAACACACAATTCAGTGTCTAACAATGACTACCTCCTCGATTTTGTTAAGTCTGATATAAACTGAATTGTTTATCTGAAAGGAATACTAAATGAGAATATCAGATGAACTATGGCTTCTGCATGAAAGAATATCATTATGTACTGCTATGAAAGAAAGGACTTTATGATACACAAGAATAATTCTGTTACACTAATGCACAGCAATAACACAAAACATAGCATAGTGATAGCTTGCTAAGCTTATTTCTGCAACTAGTATTTCCATTGATGTCACAGTTGTTCCATCCCTAAATAATCTTAGAACACGAGCATGCACAGTACCGTGTA
The DNA here is from genome assembly GCF_021461385.2 of Schistocerca piceifrons. NCBI lineage: Eukaryota > Metazoa > Arthropoda > Insecta > Orthoptera > Acrididae > Schistocerca > Schistocerca piceifrons. The sequence continues at coordinate 710,771,256 of NC_060149.1, forward strand.
TATTCATCACAAAAATACTAGAATTAATTAGAACTTGTCATAAGATGCGTAACAAGAGAAAGCACTAAGCACAGGTCACTCATTGATAATTAACACTGCAGTCAACAGTTAAAACGTCGAAAGCTGATACATTATTGAAATTTTGGATGAAGCCAACCACAGATGGTTCCACAGTCAAGAATTCCATGTCTATGAATGTAGCTGTAGTAACTTCATATGCATTGGTGTGGCACTAGGCAGTAGAAAAACAGAAGAGTGTAACTCATTAAGATTCATTGTTACAACCTTTCTTTTCTTCTTCTACACAATAACAATGTTTGACAGGACATCCAGGTATATAACAATCACATTTCTTAGTGATTTGTAACATCACTTTCTATACAAACAGGCAAAAGCATTATTTCATTTTGACTCAATGAACAATTTTTAATTAACTTATCTGTATAGAAGAGTGTTGTAGCTTGGCACACTTTTCATACTTGCACCTCTTGTGAGCCCCATAATAGAAGTTTAATATATTTTCTGATTGCACTTGGAAGTAATAGCATACACTTTACATGTGATGCGCTATTTTTGTCAAATTACAAAGCTACTACAAATATGTAAGATTTTTCCAAATGTGAAAAACTGGTCAGGGTACAACATGGTCATGTACCTACCAATAAATATTCTTTTCAGATTTAAAATTACTGAAATTGGTAAAATCTTATTAATACTCCATATAATAATCTATGTGTTACATTATCACTCTACTACATGTCAATAATTAGGCAGTCAATCAAATTAAGAGGAAGTATTATCAAAGCCTAGATAAAAGTTAACAGAAGCAATTGGAAACCAATGCAGATTGCCATTTTTGAAATGGGGAAATATGTGATAATATTACAGAAACTCATTTCACTGGCTAAGTGCTTGAAGCTAAAAAGACCTTCTATTCCAAGGGGCAAGGTGATGCACAACACAAAGTGTGGCTTAACTATTCACATGTTAGGCAATTAGTTATAAAAAATTACAGAATTTTACTCACCATAAAACAAGTTAACTGTACAATAACAATAATTTCAAAATAGCTTTAATTTATTAACAACACTTAAATGTCTAGAACTCATAATATTTACAAATGCTCCACAAAACAACCTCGTGTCTCACAAGAACAAAAACAGTAGAAAACACAAGAAACTGCTTAAGGACATCTCCTCCATGCTGTCCTTCACGTCATTATAAAATGGATCACTAAACTGAAACACCAAACAGGAAACATCATATGTTCCTGGGTATACTTTCACACTTTTCCACTACTAAACTATTAGAGAATCTTGGTAGAGTTCATTTCAACACCAAGTGAGTCCATCAGAAAATGTTCCTTGAACTAAACAAAGAGCACAAATATTAGATACAGCTGTTTACTATACTGCTATGTGAAACATTCCATTGTCAGATAGTATACAATCAGTTATTTACATTGTTCTATTGCACTCATGGAGCTGTTTGATTTCATACTTAAATTTAATGACATACCCACTCTATACTTTTTTACTAAGAACAATTTGCAGGTGTTAAAATCCACGTTAAGTATTAAGTCTCATAACCATCATACTTCGAATAATGCCAAAACTTTTCCAATTTGCCTCCAGTTAATATATTCAGGCTTATGAACTAAATTATTAATGCCTAATCCTGTTATACACTCTTTTTAATATGTACATTATGTATAAAACACAGCGAATTTTAGAATAATCTAGTACCAATATTGATGACATTTCATTTTAAAAATCTGTATTATTATGATGAGGTATTACTGAGCCATGGCTGATATAAGTTTCTAAATACTTCATCTGTTCTTAACTCATGAGGCCAAAATATTAAATGATTGAAAGTACAAGATGGAATAGCAATAATATTATATAAAGGATAAATTACTACTCATCATAAAGGTGGTATGTTGTGTTGATAACAGGCACAACGAAAAGACTGTCATGCATTTGTTGCCCAGCATCTTCAGACTGTCAGGCTAGTGTTTGCACACAGTTGACATAACATGAGCACACAATATATAGAATATTCTTTTTAGAGATATTTCAACAGCATAATGTATCATATACATGAATTTAGAAAATAAGGGATCCTAACATGGCACTTTCAGGCATTTCATGTTTTATATCACTAATTGTTGACACCATCTGTTTTGAGCAACACAAATTAACTCCCATTCTCACATATGATTTTATCAATTCATACACAGTTCCACTAATAACTGGGTTCTATTACTTTTAATATAGTGATGGTGACACAACTAAACATGTTTCCCAAATCAAGGAACAATCTAGTAACATACCACTTGTTCTCTTTTGTTCCAGTTACTATTCTGTCTATTAACTGTGCTCCTCAAAAGTCATGATGGGGCAGACTGCACTCCATTACAGTTGTAGCAGCACCACCGTTTACAATGGGAAAAGGTTAGCTTTGGTGCAATATTTCAGAGTACACAATTTACAGACAGGCGTGGGACTGTTGACAGTAAGTTACGCTACCAGCCCTTGCAAAGTAGAATGGAGGCCACAGGGCAGTAGACCTGCTGAAAAGAGTAAATGCAGCAGTTTGCATGGTGCAAGTTACAGGCAGAAGGGGCCCACTGGCCCAACCCATGTGTTATGAGTATGTGATTCGGAGCAACGCATTAGCAAAACAGAGGCGCACAGCCGCTCATAACTAGGTGCCAGTTCACTAACAAGGCATTCGAGTGTGACAGCTCTCCTGGACAGCGGGGCATGTCACACCATCAGCTACATGCAACAGCAGATGGGGCGCCAGCGTTCCCATCCATGGCAGGTCACTAGTTCGACCCTCTGAGGCCAATGTGGGGTCCGCAGCCAGCCAGCGGTGGGCTACACCACGGTTTGCTACTGCGAGCAGACTTGTTGGTTACCAACACACGCCACGGGCAGCCCAAGGCAAGAGCTGCAGATTCGGACGCTGGATCATGGTCGCTTGTTGTCACCACAATCTTAGCCACTCCGGTGAAGAGGCACTGTGGCGGCAGGGATGGTGACCGCTGAGATGACTGCCGGCACAGCTTTGTGTATTTCAAGTTACAGTGTAAAAGTAGATAGCACTTTTATTTAAACATGACGAATATGCAACAAAAGAATGCTAGCAATGTGTATTGTTAAGCAGTACAATGTGGAAGGAGATGGTTTCAAAACATGTTTTTTATAGTTTAAGTATGAAGCAACAATCTCTTCACTTACAGATATAGACTATACATACAAAAACTAGCAGAATTTTTCAAACACCCAGGGAACGAAGAGGATAATATTAATGTCGGTGAACTTAGAGCTTGCATGAAAAGTATATCTCTCATCTAATAAATGAAATCATGTCTTCCAGAGAAGGCAACAAAATAAGCAGAAGGAGACTAAGGTAAGTGGTTTATATATATTTGCCATAATGCTGCTTCCATATGTTTACTCATTACCAGATAAAGTGAACTGCTTTAAAAATAGGCACATATGAGGTGAATATTAAACATAATTTAGAACACAGCATTCACTGTCTAGCAATGAGTGCATTTTTGATATGATTAAGTCTGAGAGTGCTAAATATCTGGGATTACAATTTGATAAAATATTCAGTTGGGAACGGTATATCACAGAATCGCTAAAGCACCTAAACAAGTCTGTAATTGCAGTGAGAATGATGTCAGATGTAGAAGATGTAAATATAAAAAGTGAGAATCATGTCAGATGTAGGACATACAGATACAAAAAGTAAGCAGAAGAAGACCAACGTAAGTGGTTAATACATATTTGCAGTAAAATTTCTTCCATATGTTTACCCACTGTCACATAAAGTGAACTCAGACAAAAATAAGCACATATGAGGTGAATATTAATATTATTTTTAACACATTTTCACTGTCTAGCAATGACTGCATCCCTGATTTTGTTAAGTTTTATAGTGTTATACTTCTGGGATTACAACTCGATAATAAATTTAGTTGATAAAGGCATATCACAGAATTGTCTGTATTTGCAGTGAAGAATCATGTCGGATGTAGGAGATATAAATATAAAAAAAAACTTGCATATTTCACTTACTTTCAGTCGTTTATGTCATACAGGATGATATACTGGGGCAACTCATCAAACTGGGCAACAGATATCATTGAGCAGAAGCATGTAATAAGAATCATTTATGGTGTAAATTCAAAAACATCATTAACAAACCTATTCAAGGAACTTTGTAGCCTACCCTGTGGTTCCTAGGATATTTATTCCTTAATTAAATTTGTTGCAAGTAATATATCTCTCTTTCCAGTGTGGCCGCAGCTCGTGGTCTAGTGGCTAGGGTTGCTACCTCTGGATCATGGGGTCCTGAGTTCAATTCCTAACCGCGTTTGGAATTTTCTCTGCCTGGGGACTGGGTGTTTTTGTTGTCCGCATATTCAATTATCATTGATGAAAGTGGTTAGATTGGATTGTGTACAGACTGGGATTGTGTAGGGGCACTGATAAGCATGCATTTGAGCACCTCACAAACTGAACATCATCAACATCGCCATCTTTCCAATGAATAGCTCAATACACAATATCAGTACTAGGAATAAGAACAATCTACATAAAGACCTAAAATCACTTACCTTGATCCAAAAAGGGGTCCAACATTGAGGACCACACATTTTCAATATCATGCCAGATACTATTAAAAACTTGGTTTCAGATAAAGCATGGTATAGTCAGAGTTTGAAAGTCTTTTTGATAGGCAACTCATTCTACTTTATAGACGAATACCTTAACAGGGACTGTTAGACCTGCTTAAGTAAAAATGTCTCTCAGTTTTCAGTTTTTGCAGCACTTGACACACAGTCAAGATCAGTTATTTTGTGTAAGATAAATATATTACAAGTTAATAACTATGTTTCATTCTGACAGCATAACAATTCTGCAAAAATATTAGCAGTTCCAGTTTACTGTAATGTATTAAAATATTTTGACAATCTCCCTGACAAATAATCAGGGCAGTAAGAATTACATTCAAAAGTTTCATGTTTTTTATTTTACAATTTTGGATATGTTCCATACCTACAAGAATAATTTAATTTTTGGGTATACGGAATGAAAACAGAATCATTGAATCTAATATAATCTGATATAAATTGAACTGTTTACCTGAAAAGAACACTACAGGAGAGTATTAGGCAATCTATGACTTCTGCATGAAGCAATATCATTATATACTGATATGAAAGGAAGGATTTTATGGTGTATAGAAAAGTTTTTGTTTAACTTATGTAAAATACAAACATATAAGATACAATAATGGTAATTTATTAAGTTTATTTCCGCAAACTAATTATCACCGATGTTACTATTGTTCTATCCTTAACAAATCTTAGAACAAGAGCATGCAGAGTACCATATATATTCATCATGAAACTATTAAATTACTTACATGCTGTCATTAAATGTGTAAGACTAGAAAACATTGAGCTCAAATCACTCATTGATACTATTTATTGCCATTGATTTTCTTTCCACAGTCCAGTTTATTACAGCCAAAAATGAAAACGTCAAAAGCTAATTCATTATTGATGTTTTGGATAATGCCAACCATGCTTGGTTGAACAATCATCAGTTTCCTGTCTGTCGATATATGTGTCGTTACTTCAAATGTGATGTTGTGGCACTAGGCAGCAGAAGAACAGAAGAGTGTAACTCATCAAGATTCATTATTACAACACTCCTGTTCTCCTGCTGCACAATGACAATGTTTGACAGGGAATACAGGTATATATTGAATAATGCTTTTTAGTGATGTGAAATATCACATTCTATGGACAAATTAAGAGGAAGTATTAACAAGACTGAGACAACGGTTAAAAAAACTTTGAACAGAAGCTATTGGTAACCAGTGCCAATTTTCCTTTTAGAAATGGGGAAATTTATGAGGACATTAAAGAAACTCAGTTTAATGGCAAATATCAAGAGTCCCAAGGTGAAAGGATCCTCTCTTTCAAGGGACAAGTTGATGTACAATACAAAGTTGGGTTCCATCATCCACACATTCTATAATTAGTTATAAAAAATACAGACTTTCCACACCATAAAACTCTTTAACTGAACATTAACTATACAGTTTTCATATATTAACAGCACTTAATAGTGTAGAACTCATAATATTTACAAATACTTCATAAAACAACCTCATGTCTCACAACAACAAAAACAGTAGAAAATGCAAGAAACTGCTTAAGGACGTCTCTGCCATACTGTCCTTCATGTGATTATAATATGGATCACCGGACTCAAACACCAAACAGTTCCTCCCAGATACAATAATCTTCCCTTAGAAAACTGTTAGAGAATCTTGGTGCATTTCATTTCAACACCAAAAGAGTATATGAGAAAACGTGTCCTGAACAAACCAAAGGGCATAAACATTTGATATGGCTGTTAGCTGTATTGCAATTGTACCATTGTCAAATAGAAACTACTCAGTTATTGCACTGTTCTATTGGACTCATGTAACTGCTTGATTCTATACTTTAATTTAATGACATAACCACTCTCCACTTATTTCACTTAGAACAGTACAAAGATGTAAAACTCCAGATTAAGCATTAAACCTCACAACCATCATATTTCCCATAATGCAAAAGCTTTTCATATTTCACTCATACTTATGTACTACCTTGTTAATACCTCATCCTGTTATGCTCTCTTATTTATATGCAGATTATCTATAAAACACAGAGTATTTTAGAATAATCTAGTCTCAATATTGATGAAATTTCATCTAAAAAAATCTATATAATTATCACAAGGATTTAATAATGTGTGGATGATATCAGTCATCAAATACATTATCTATCCTTATCTCATGAGGACAACATATTAAACAATAGAGAGTACAAGTTGGAATATCAATAATATTATATACAGGTTAAATTAATACCCACCATAAAGATGGCATGTTGTGTTGCTAAAAGGCTCAAAAAAAGAGACTGATATGCATTTGTTGCACAGCACCTTCAGACTGTCAGGCTTGTGTTCCACACAGATGACATACCATCTGAATACAATATACCGTTTAGAGTTATTTGAATGGCACTCTGTATTATTTACATAAATCTGGAAAATAATAGATCCTAACATGGCACCTTGAGGCATTTCATGTTTTACATCAGTAATTTTTTACTTGAATGACCCACCATTAGTTTTCAATGACACAAACTGATTCCTGTTGCTCACATATGATTTTATTTATTCATACACAGCTCGTCAAGTAATATGGAGATGCTGACACAACCAAAAAAAATTTTCCAAGTCAAGGAACACTCCAGTAACACGCTGCTTGTTCTCAGTTATTCCAGTTACTATTTTGTCTATTATTTGTGCTGCGGCTACTAGAGTTAAATAGCTCCTCAGTTGTCATGATGAGGCTGACTGCACTCCACTAGTCCTCCCATGAAGGAAAAATTCATTGCAGTGCCTGGAATGGAACTCATTTTCTATGCTTAGGAGTCAGTTCGACACACCACTTTGCAATGGAAATGTACATACGAGATAGTAGGCTTTACATAACCCGCATCACCATTTCAGTATCACTTCATGTTAGAAACCTTGCCTCTCAATGTAATGTTCATCCTGGCTGTGTTTTTCGACCCATTTTCCAAAATTTCATCTGTTCACTAATGACAAAGACAAGCTGTTGCAACATATCGCTTCATGTACATCTAGGTAAAGTGTGAAACGGGATTGCTTTTTATATTTATCCACGGCGAACCTGCAAAGGGTGAATGGAAATGGTGAGCATCTTTAAATTATTCGATGAAATAGAATATGGTTTGGATTGAGGTTGTAGATACAGTAAGTATGAAGCAACTAGGCCCCACTTACACACCTGGAATATATAACTCAAAACCAGCAGATTTTGTCAGACAACCAGGCACGAAAGTTGACAGTGTCTGTCAACTTAGACTTACCAATGACAGTCTATTAATCTTGATAAAAAGTAACCTAATGCAAAATACAAAATATTAGCACCTGTAATTTTTAACAAATGAAAATGCTTAGAGTATGCAATGAAGATTAAATATTGCATGAACAGACAATACAATAAGACCATCCTTAAGTGAGCCTGCAAAAGGATTCAGGAAGGACTACTGATTGCGATTCACACACATTGACACTGATGGCTGATCCTAATGTTTATCCATGTCCACATAGAGTGAACTCAAATCACAAAAAATACATATAAAGATCATATTAACAATTTCATAACACAGCAATTACTGTCTAACACAGACAGAAAGCGTGACAAAGTTGACACTAATGCAAGTGGAACAGTGTAACTGAAAAGTAGATTAGATGACAGTATTACAAAATCAATTATTTCTGCATGTGCGAATCTTTTTGTGTATTGATGTATTAATTAAGGGAATGGTTGAGACAGAGAACTATTTTTGCTACACTAATAGAATAGTGGTTCCAAATTAAGCTCTGTCTCAAGTTGGTGTTGTACTGCTGTTACCAACATGCACTCACTAAGCACAACATATACAATGAAAGTGTACATAATGCTAAATATCTTCATAAACCAATAGAATTACTGAGATATCTTTCCATACATGTATAACAACAGAAAGCACTTAGCTCTTGTCTATCAGAGATATTCAACATAGCCACACATGTTCATTTCTAACACCTGTTTACTACATCAAATACCAAACAATATCAAATGCTTTATTGTCATTGAATGTTCAGAAGACTCGAATCAAAGCTGATCTTTCAACTAACAACTGCTTGCCTACCAGCATAGTCCTAGTTCTAGAGATAGGATGGTATGACACTAGCGAAGATGTGATCAGAGGATGTCACCACAATAATATATACAGAATTAAGAACTATTGATTTCAACCTGAAATTTGACAATGTTAGAAAGCAAATCTATCTTACTATTGCTACTCTAGAGAACTTCTCAAGCTTTTTATGCAGAGATCTGGAGTATCATTAACAAAGCAAATACATAACAGCATTATTAATCATCAGGACAATAGTAAACATTTGATTAACATGTCTCTGCTCAAGTATTAGAAAATCTTGTTGTATCTCCCATTAATAGCTGATATTACCTATCCGTCTGCTCTCAGGTGACCAAAGGGAATGAATATCATATTGCCAATTCAAAAAAAGGGTCTTGCACTGAAGACAGAAAAGTAACCTGAAGCAAATGGTTTATACATAATTAGAGCAATATTTATTCCATATGTTTATCCATTGCCACATAAAGTGAACTGAAATAAAAAGAGGCACATATGTGGTGGGTGAATATTAAACATAATCTGTAGCACACTGTTCACTGACTAGCAATGACTGCATCCTTTATGCGATTAATTCTAATATAAAATGAATTTTTTATCCGAAAAGTACATTAAAGAAGAATATTAGACAATCTATGGCTTCTGCATCAGGAAGTATCATTCCATACTGATATGAAACGAAGTACATTCTATTACACAGAACGTTTCTGTTGAACTTATGTATTATACAAACATATAAGATAGAAAAACTTCTTTCTGCATTCAGCATTATCATTAATATTACTGTTGTCCTATCCCTAATAAACCATAGATCGAGGGCAAGTAGCGCACCATATAGACTCACTGCAAAACTACTACAACAAATTATTTGTTATTAAATGTATAACACTAGAAAGCACTGAGCCCAGGTCACTCATTAATACTTACCATTGCTGAGGAGGTTCATTCCTTAGACCAGTTTATTACAGTCAACACTTAAAACAGCAAAATGTGATTCATTGTTAACCTTTTGCATGATGCCAACAACTGTTTCCACAATCAACTGTTTATTGTCTCTCAATGTAGCTGTAGTTACTTTATTGTGATGGTGTGCCACTAGGCTGCGAGGAACAAAAAAGCGTAACTCAAACTGATGCATCGTTACAACCCACCTGTTACCCTGCTGCACAATGGCGAGGTTCAACAGGGAACCCTCTTATCTACACAGTCATACTTTTTTGTGATTTGAAAGCTCACTCTCTCTGCAAAAACATGAAGGAATACTTTTCTTTTGAATCAATGACAACTTTTAATTAAATTATCCATAAGGAAGAATGATGTAGCTTGGAACATTTCAAACTTTGGTCTCTTGCCGCCTTCATAACAGATGTTTGATATATTTTCTGTTTGCATTTTGAAATAATAGCATTTGCCTTGCATGTAAAGCCATATTTCCTGTAATTACAAAACTTACTCCAGTTATGAAATATTTTTCCCAAGGTGAAAAATTGTCCCAAAGTACAAAACAGACATGTAACATGGTCATGTGCATATGAACAAATATTCCATTCAGATTTAAAAGAACTGAAATTGCTAAAATGTTATTAATACTGCATGAAATAGCCCCTCTGTTATATCTTCACTCTACTACATACCAATAACAAGGAAGTTAATCACATTAAGAACATGTATAATCAAAAACCAGATGAAAGATTAAAAAGAAATTGAACAGAAGCTATCAAATTAAGAGAATGTATAGTCAAAATAAAGATTAATGTTTAAAAAAATTTTAACAGAAGCTATTGAAAGACAATGCCATTTTCCTTTCCCGAAATAGGGAAATTTGTGAGGACATTAAAGAAATACACTGACCAATATCAAGTGTTCCAAGATGAAGGGACTCTCTCTTTGAAGGAACAAGGTGATGCACCAAACAAAGTGTGCATCCACCATCAACACATTAAGTAATTAACTTTAAAACTTCTGATTTTTGCACACCATAATACTCTTTAACTGAAAACCAACTATAAATTCAAAATAATTTTAATATAGTAACAGTACTAAAACATATAGAACTGATAATATTCACAAATACTCCACAAAAGAACCTTCTGTCTCACAACAACAACAAAATCATAGAAAATGCATGAAACCGCTTATGGACATCTCAACCATGATGTCCTTCACAAGATTATAAAATGGACCACTCAACTGAAACACCTAACAGTTTATCCCAGATACAATACACTTGCCCTTCAAAGCTAATTGGATATCTTAGTACATTTCATTCGTTACCATGCAATGCAAATACATAAAACACTTATTTACCTTCTAGACTATACTAAACGTTGGATTAACAAGTCTCTGCCGACATATTAGAAAATCTTGTTATATCTCCCATTAAAAACTGATATTACCTATCCATTTATTAAATATCTGAAATTGTTGTAAGTTGCGTTACCAGATGAAATTTAAATACTAAACTCCTACTGAACAGGCCATGAAGGTACAACTGTACCGACTGACTGCCTCAGGCCATAGGCATCACTGGATGCAGAGATGGACGGTCATGTGGTCAGTACATCGCTCTCACAGCAGTATGTGTCTATTTCTGAGACCAAGGTGATATTTGCAATTGTGAAATAAATGTCCTCAGTTCTTTGGCAGTGTGCTGACGTAGAATTTACTGCAGATATGGAGCTCTAGTTTAAGTATTAAGAAACTCCAGTCACTGATATCAATCAGTGAGAAAAGCTTTTCCAGTTTCACTCCAGTTAGTACAATCCAATCACTAATGTAGTAATGTCTAACCTGTTACAGCACCTTCTTTAATAAACAGATTACTGTATGACACAGCAGATTTTACAAAATCTTTTTCTTCGTACTGATAATATTTCACATTAATAATCTGAATAATTATGATCAGGTTTCTTCTGGCATATGGTTGCTATACATGTTTAAATATTCCATCTATGCACAAATGACAAAGAGATCTAACACACCACACTGCTCCATGTATTTCAAGGTAAACTATAAAAGTAGGCGGCACTTTAATTTAAACACGAGGAATACGCAAAAAGAGAATATTAACAATTTCTACTGTTAAGCTACGTAAATGAGAAGTGGGATGGTTTTGATACATGCTTTTGATACATTAAGTATGAAGCAATAAGCACTGCATTTAATGATATAGACTATACTAGAGAGAAAGTTGCAAATGTTTTTGAAACACCTAAGGAAGGAAGTGGGTAATGTTAGTGTTCTTGAACATAAAACCATCATGAGAAATAAGTCTCTCCTTCAGTAAATGAAATCAAAATGTAAAGCAGAAACCACTAATCATCTGTCTCTCCAGGAAATTAAAATTACTGTCATGCGTAATGAACATCCAATACAGAAATAACTGCCTTTTCAACAAGAGTGTCTTCTAGTGAAGACAAAAACATAAGCAGAAGGAGACTAAAGTAAGTGGTTTATCCATACCTGCAGTAATATTTCTCCCATATATTTACTAATTGCCACATAAAGTGAACTGGGATGAAAATAGTCTCATCTAAGATGAATATTAAATATAATTTGTAATTCAGGATAGCCTCATTAGCAAAAGCTGCATCCTTTATGATGTTAAGTCTGATATAAATTAAACTGTTTATCTGAAAAGTATGTTAAAGGTGTATATCAGGCTATCTATGTAATCTGCTTTAAGAAGTACTATAACGTACTCATATGAAAGGAAGTACATTGTGATACACAGAAACATTTTTGTTAGACTAATGTACAATAAAAACACCTAATATAGAATAGTGGTAGCTTATCAAACTTATTTCTCCATTCAGAAATGGCATTGATATTACTGTTGTTCTATGCCTAACAAATCATAGAACATGAGCATGCAAAGCACGGTATAGATTCATTACAAAAGTACTAGAATTATTAGTTGTCGTCATTAAATGTGTAACACTAGAAAACACAGAGCTCGGTTCACTCATTCATACTTAGCATTGACGTGGACGTTTCTTCTTCAGACTAGTTTATTAAAGTCAACATTTAAAACAACAAGAGCTGAGTCATTATTGACCTTTCAGCTGATGCCAAACTCTGTTGGTTAATCAATCAACTGTTTCTTGTCTTCCAATGTAGTTGGAATTACTTCATATGTGAAGGTGTGCCACTAGGCAGCAGAGCAACAGAAGAGCATAACTCATTAAAATGCATTGTTACAACCCTAATGTTGCCCTGCTGCACAATGGCAATGTTCCAATAGGAAACTCTTGTATGTACTCAGTCATCCTCTTTAGTGATTTGAAAGATCGCGCTCTATGCAAACACATGAAAGTAACTTTTTCTTTTGAAACAATGACAAATTTTAATTAAATTATCTGTATGGAAGAGTGTTGTTGCTTTGAACACATTTCACACTTTCGTCTCTTGCCATCCCTGTAATCGATGCTTGATACATTTTCTGTTTGCATATTGAAATAAAAGCATTTTCTTTGCATGTAATGCAGTCTCTCCTGTAATCACAAAACATGTTCCAGTTGTATAAGACATTTCCAAATGTGAAAAATTGTTCTCAAGTACAATATGGCCATGTAATATGGTCATGTGCGTGAGAACAAATATTCCATTCAGATTTAAAAGTACTGAAATTGGTAAAATATTAATACTGCATGAAAAAGCCTCTCTGTTGTACCTTCACTCTACTACATACCAATAACAAGGAAGTTAGTCACAATAAGAACACATATAAGCAAAATCCAGATGTAAGTTGCAAAAAGGAACTGAACAGAAGCTATCAAATTAAGAGAATGTAGAATCAATATCAAGGTTAACAACAACAAAAATTTGAACAGAAGCTATTTAAAGCTAATGCAAATTTCCTTTCCTGAAATGGGGAAATTTGTGAGGTCATTAAAGAAATACAGTTCACTGACAAACATCAAGTGTTCCTAGACCATGGGACTCTCTCTTTGAATGAACAAGGTGATGCACCACACAAACTGTGCAACTACCATCAACACATTATGTAATTAATTTTAAAAATACAGGTTTTTACCCACCATAAGACTATTACACTGAAAAACCACTATAAATTCAAAATAGCTTTAATAAAGTAACAGTCCTTAAATGTATAGAACTGATATTATTTACAAATACTCCACAAAACAGCCTTATGCCTTACAACAACAAAAACTGTAGAAAATGCATCAAACTGTTTATGGACATCTGAATCATGCTCTCCTTCATATTATTATAACATGGATCACTCGACTGAACACTCAACAGCTTACCACTGATACAATACTCTTGCCCTTGAAAGCTAATAGGATATCTTAGTACATTTCATTTGTCACCATCAAATGCAAATACATAAAACAGTTATTTACTTTCAAGACTATAGTAAACTTTGGATTGAAATGTCTCTGCTCACATATTAGAAAATCTTGTTATATCTCCCATTAAAAAGTGAAATTACCTATCCATCTATTTGAGTGAAAGTAGGGAATGGTTTTCTCATCTGACAAAACGGAACAAATACCTAACATGGTTGTGAGTAGTGTTACCAGGTGATATTTAAATACGAAACACCTCCTGAACAGGCCATGAAGGCACAACTGTACCGACTGACTACCGTGTCATCCTCAGGCCATTGGCATCACTGGATGCGTAGAGCGAGGGTTATGTGGTTAGCACATCACTCTCCCAGTTGAATGTCTGTTTCTCAGACCGAGGTAACATTTGCAATTGTAAAATAAATGTCCTTCATTTTTTGGGGGGGGGGGGGGGGGGGTTTCATGTGTACTGATGTATTAATTCACTGCATATATGGAGCTCTAGTTTAAGTATTAAGAAACCCCAGCCACTGATATCAATCAGTGGGAAAAGTTTTTCCAGGTTCACTCCAAATAGTACAATCTAATCGCTAATGTAGTAATGTCTAATCTGTTACAGCACCTTCTTTAATAAACAGATTACTGTATGACACGGCTAATTTTGTAAAACATTATTCTTCGTACTGATAACATTTCATCTTATAAATCTGAATAATTATGATCAGGTTTTTTTCTGGTGTATGGTTGATATTCATGTTTAAATATTCCATCTATCCACAAATGACAAAGAGATCTAACACACCACACTGCTTCATGTATTTCAAGGTAAACTATAAAAGTAGGCGGCACTTTAATTTAAACACGATGAATACGCAAAAAGAGAATAATAACAATTTCTACTGTTAAGCTGTGTAAATGAGAAGTGGGATGGTTTTGATACATGCTTTTGATACATTAAGTATGAAGCAATAAACACTGCATTTAATGATATAGACTATACTAGAGAGAAAGTTGCAAATGTTTTTGAAACACCTAAGGAAGGAAGTGGGTAACGTTAGTGTTCTTGAACATAAATCCATCATGAGAAATAAGTCTCTCCTTCAATAAATGAGATCAAAATATAAAGCAGAAACCACTAATGATCTGTCTCTCCAGGAACTTAAAATTACTGTCATGCATAATGAACATCCAATACAGAAATAACTGCCTTTTCAACAAGAATGTCTTCTAGTGAAGACAAAAACATAAGCAGAAGGAGACTAAAGTAAGTGGTTTATACATACCTGCAGTAATATTTCTCCCATATATTTACTAATTGCCACATAAAGTGAACTGGGATGAAAATAGTCTCATCTAAGATGAATATTAAATATAATTTGTAATTCAGGATAGCATGATGAGCAAAAGCTGCATCCTTTA
Organism: Schistocerca piceifrons; assembly: GCF_021461385.2. Taxonomy (NCBI): domain Eukaryota; kingdom Metazoa; phylum Arthropoda; class Insecta; order Orthoptera; family Acrididae; genus Schistocerca; species Schistocerca piceifrons. The sequence continues at coordinate 710,786,808 of NC_060149.1, forward strand.
TGATGTTAAGTCTGATATAAATTAAACTGTTTATCTGAAAAGTATGTTAAAGGTGTTATCGGGCTATCTATGTAATCTGCTTTAAGAAGTACTATAACGTACTCATATGAAAGGAAGTACATTGTGATACACAGAAACATTTTTGTTAGACTAATGTACAATAAAAACACCTAATATAGAATAGTGGTAGCTTATTAAACTTATTTCTCCATTCAGAAATGGCATTGATATTATTGTTGTTCTATGCCTAACAAATCATAGAACATGAGCATGCAATGCACGGTATAGATTCATAACAAAAGTACTAGAATTATTAGTTGTCGTCATTAAATGTGTAACACTAGAAAACACAGAGCTCGGTTCACTCATTCATACTTAGCATTGACGTGGACGTTTCTTCTTCAGACTAGTTTATTAAAGTCAACATTTAAAACAACAAGAGCTGAGTCATTATTGACCTTTCAGCTGATGCCAAACTCTGTTGGTTAATCAATCAACTGTTTCTTGTCTTCCAATGTAGTTGGAATTACTTCATATGTGAAGGTGTGCCACTAGGCAGCAGAGCAACAGAAGAGCGTAACTCATTAAAATGCATTGTTACAACCCTAATGTTGCCCTGCTGCACAATGGCAATGTTCCAATAGGAAACTCTTGTATGTACTCAGTCATCCTCTTTAGTGATTTGAAAGATCGCGCTCTATGCAAACACATGAAAGTAACTTTTTCTTTTGAAACAATGACAAATTTTAATTAAATTATCTGTATGGAAGAGGATTCTTGCTTTGAACACATTTCACACTTTCCCTGTAATCGATACTTGATATATTTTCTGTTTGCATATTGAAATAAAAGCATTTTCCTTGAATGTAATGCAGTCTCTCCTGTAATTACAAAACATGTTCCAGTTGTACGAGGGCCGTTCAGAAAGTAACCTCCGGTTGATTTAAAAAAATACACCAAGTTAAATAAAAATATTTTAATATATACATCTTACAACTACATCTTTGTAATATTTTTCTACATAGTCTCCATAGCGATTGAGGCACTTATCGTATCTCTTCACAAGCTTTGAAATTCCTTCTGCATAAAAATCACCCGCTTGTGCCTGGAGCCAGCCTGTGACCGCATCTTTGAGCTCTTCTTCGTCAGCAAACCGCTGTGACCCGAGCCATTTCTTCAAATGCATGAAGAGGTGATAATCACTTGGCGCCAGGTCTGGGCTGTAAGGTGTATGGTTGATAACGTCCCACTTGAAGGACTCAAGAAGGGCCGTTGTTCTGCGAGCAGAGTGAGGACGGGCGTTATCGTGCAAAAAAACGATACCGGAAGTCAGCATACCACGGCGTTTGTTCTGTATAGCCCGTCGTAACTTTTTTATTGTTTCATAGTAGACGTCTTTATTAATGGTCGTACCACGTTCCATGAATTCAACCAACAACACCCCTTTGGCATCCCAAAACACCGTTGCCATCAGTTTTCTGGCAGAAAAATCTTGCGAGGCTTTTCTTGGTTTGGTAGGCGAATTTGAATGTGCCCACATCTTTGATTGTTCTTTTGTCTCAGGGTTTACGTACTTAATCCAGGTTCCGTCACCGGTCACGATTCTGTTTAACAATGGTTCTCCTTCGTCCTCATTACGTGACAGAAAGTCTAATGCAGAGGCCATTCTTTGAGTTTTGTGGTGGTCGGTAAGAATTTTGGGCACCCATCGTGCACAGAACTTACGGTAACCCAATCTTGCTGTCACTATCTCGTACAAGAGAGTCTTAGAAATCTGTGGAAAACCAGTAGACAACTCCGACATTCAGAAACGTCGATTTTCACAAACTTTTGCATCAACTGTCTGAACGAGTTCGTCAGTCACCAATGATGATCTACCATTCCTCTCTTCATCATGAACGTTTTCTCGTCCACTTTTAAATAAACATACCCATTCATGGACAACTCCTTCACTCATAACTATTGGTCCGTACACGGCACAAAGCTCACGATGAATAGCTGCTGCAGAATATCCTTTGGCTGTAAAAAACCTTATGACAGCACGCACTTCACATTTGGCGGGGTTTTCTATTGCAGCACACATTTCAAACTGCCACAAAAACTAAACTAGCGCAGGTACGACGTTCACTCGACCACGGCTTGATGCCGACTGACCTGTTGAGTGCGTGAACGCACAGATGGCGTCGCCACTCCCCCCACAACCCGCACTGTGACCAATCGGAGGTTACTTTCTGAACCGCCCTCGTATAAGACATTTCCAAATGTGAAAAATTGTTCTCAAGTACAATATGGCCATGTAATATGGCCATGTACCTGAGAACAAACATTCCATTCAGATTTAAAAGTACTCAAATTGGTAAAATATTAATACTGCATGAAAAAGGCTCTCTGTTGTACCTTCACTCTACTACATACAATTAACAAGGAAGTTAGTCACAATAACAACACATATAAGCAAAATCCAGATGTAAGTTGCAAAAAGGAACTGAACAGAAGCTATCAAATTAAGAGAATGTAGAATCAATATCAAGGTTAACAACAACAAAAATTTGAACACAAGCTATTTAAAGCTAATGCAAATTTCCTTTCCTGAAATGGGGAAATTTGTGAGGTCATTAAAGAAATACAGTTCACTGACAAACATCAAGTGTTCCTAGACCATGGGACTCTCTCTTTGAATGAACAAGGTGATGCACCACACAAACTGTGCAACTACCATCAACACATTATGTAATTAATTTTAAAAATACAGGTTTTTACCCACCATAAGACTATTACACTGAAAAACCACTATAAATTCAAAATAGCTTTAATATAGTAACAGTCCTTAAATGTATAGAACTGATATTATTTACAAATACTCAACAAAACGGCCTTATGCCTTACAACAACAAAAACTGTAGAAAATGCATCAAACTGTTTATGGACATCTGAATCATGCTCTCCTTCATATTATTATAAAATGGATCACTCGACTGAACACTTAACAGTTTACCACTGATACAATACTCTTGCCCTTGAAAGCTAATAGGATATCTTAGTACATTTCATTTGTCACCATCAAATGCAAATACATAAAACAGTTATTTACCTTCAAGACTATAGTAAACTTTGGATTGAAATGTCTCTGCTCACATATTAGAAAATCTTGTTATATCTCCCATTAAAAAGTGAAATTACCTATCCATCTATTTGAGTGAAAGTAGGGAATGGTTTTCTCATCTGACAAAACGGAACAAATACCTAACATGGTTGTGAGTAGTGTTACCAGGTGATATTTAAATACGAAACACCTCCTGAACAGGCCATGAAGGCACAACTGTACCGACTGACTACCGTGTCATCCTCAGGCCATTGGCATCACTGGATGCGTAGAGCGAGGGTTATGTGGTTAGCACATCACTCTCCCAGTTGAATGTCTGTTTCTCAGACCGAGGTAACATTTGCAATTGTAAAATAAATGTCCTTCATTTTTGGGGGGGGGGGGGGGGGGGGGGGGGTTTCATGTGTACTGATGTATTAATTCACTGCATATATGGAGCTCTAGTTTAAGTATTAAGAAACCCCAGCCACTGATATCAATCAGTGGGAAAAGTTTTTCCAGGTTCACTCCAGTTAGTACAATCTAATCGCTAATGTAGTAATGTCTAATCTGTTACAGCACCTTCTTTAATAAACAGATTACTGTATGACACGGCTAATTTTGTAAAACATTTTTTTTCGTACTGATAACATTTCATTTTATAAATCGGAATAATTATGATCAGGTTTTTTTCTGGTATATGGTTGATATACATGTTTAAATATTCCATCTATCCACAAATGACAAAGAGATCTAACACAACACACTGCTTCATGTATTTCAAGGTAAACTATAAAAGTAGGCGGCACTTTAATTTAAACACGATGAATACGCAAAAAGAGAATAATAACAATTTCTACTGTTAAGCTGTGTAAATGAGAAGTGGGATGGTTTTGATACATGCTTTTGATACATTTAGTATGAAGCAATAAACACTGCATTTAATGATGTAGACTACACTTGAGAGAAATTTGCAAATATTTTTGAAACACCTAAGGAAGGAAGTGGGTAGTGTTAGTGTTCTTGAACATAAAACCATCATGAGAAATAAGTGTCTCCTTCAATAAATGAAATCAAAATATAAAGCAGAAACCACTAATCGTCTGTCTCTCCAGGAACATAAAATTACTGTCATGCATAATGAACATCCAATACAGAAATAACTGCCTTTTCAACAAGAGTGTCTTCTAGTGAAGACAAAAACATAAGCAGAAGGAGACTAAAGTAAGTGGTTTATACATACCTGCAGTAATATTTCTCCCATATATTTACTAATTGCCACATAAAGTGAACTGGGATGAAAATAGTCTCATCTAAGATGAATATTAAATATAATTTGTAATTCAGGATAGCCTGATTAGCAAAAGCTGCATCCTTTATGATGTTAAGTCTGATATAAATTGAACTGTTTATCTGAAAAGTATGTTAAAGGTGTATATCGGGCTATCTATGTAATCTGCTTTAAGAAGTACTATAACGTACTCATATGAAAGGAAGTACATTGTGATACACAGAAACATTTTTGTTAGACTAATGTACAATAAGAACACCTAATATAGAATAGTGGTAGCTTATTAAACTTATTTCTCCATTCAGAAATGGCATTGATATTACTGTTGATCTATGCCTAACAAATCATAGAACATGAGCATGCAATGCACGGTATAGATTCATTACAAAAGTACTGGAATTATTAGTAGTCATCATTAAATGTGTAACACTAGAAAACACAGAGCTCGGTTCACTCATTAATACTTAGCATTGACGTGGACGTTTCTTCTTCAGACTAGTTTATTAAAGTCAACATTTAAAACAACAAGAGCTGAGTCATTATTGACCTTTCAGATGATGCCAAACTCTGTTGGTTAATCAATCAACTGTTTCTTGTCTTCCAATGTAGTTGGAATTACTTCATATGTGAAGGTGTGCCACTAGGCAGCAGAGCAACAGAAGAGCATAACTCATTAAAATGCATTGTTACAACCCTAATGTTGCCCTGCTGCACAATGGCAATGTTCCAATAGGAAACTCTTGTATGTACTCAGTCATCCACTTTAGTGATTTGAAAGATCGCGCTCTATGCAAACACATGAAAGTAACTTTTCTTTTGAAACATTGACAAATTTTAATTAAATTATCTGTATGGAAGAGTGTTGTTGCTTTGAACACATTTCACACTTTCGTCTCTTGCCATCCCTGTAATCGATGCTTGATATATTTTCTGTTTGCATATTGAAATAAAAGAACTTTCCTTTCATGTAATGCAGTCTCTCCTGTAATTACAAAACATGTTCCAGTTGTATAAGACATTTCCAAATGTGAAAAATTGTTCTCAAGTACAATATGGCCATGTAATATGGTCATGTACCCGAGAACAAACATTCCATTCAGATTTAAAAGTACTCAAATTGGTAAAATATTAATACTGCATGAAAAAGCCTCTCTGTTGAACCTTCACTCTACTACATACCAATAACAAGGAAGTTAGTCACAATAACAACACATATAAGCAAAATCCAGACGTAAGTTGCAAAAAGGAACTGAACAGAAGCTATCAAATTAAGAGAATGTAGAATCGATATATCAAGGTTTACAACAACAAAAATTTGAACAGAAGCTATTTAAAGCTAATGCAAATTTCCTTTCCTGAAATGGGGAAATTTGTGAGGTCATTAAAGAAATACAGTTCACTGACAAACATCAAGTGTTCCTAGACCATGGGACTCTCTCTTTGAATGAACAAGGTGATGCACCACACAAACTGTGCAACTACCATCAACACATTATGTAATTAATTTTAAAAATACAGGTTTTTACCCACCATAAGACTATTACACTGAAAAACCACTATAAATTCAAAATAGCTTTAATATAGTAACAGTCCTTAAATGTATAGAACTGATATTATTTACAAATACTCCACAAAACAGCCTTATGCCTCGTAACAACAAAAACTGTAGAAAATGCATCAAACTGTTTATGGACATCTGAATCATGCGCTCCTTCATAATATTATAAAATGGATCACTCGACTGAACACTTAACAGCTTACCACTGATACAATACTCTTGCCCTTGAAAGCTAATAGGATATCTTAGTACATTTCATTTGTCACCATCAAATGCAAATACATGAAACAGTTATTTACCTTCAAGACTATAGTAAACTTTGGATTAAAATGTCTCCGCTCACATATTAGAAAATCTGGTTATATCTCCCATTAAAAAGTGAAATTACCTATCCATCTATTTGAGTGAAAGTAGGTAATGGTTTTCTCATCTGACAAAAGGGAACAAATAACTAACATGGTTGTGAGTAGTGTTACCAGGTGATATTTAAATGCTAAACACCTCCTGAACAGGCCATGAAGGCACAACTGTACTGACTGACTACCGTGTCATCCTCAGGCCATTGGCATCACTGGATGCGTAGATCGAGGGTTATGTGGTTAGCACATCACTCTCCCAGTCACATGTCTGTTTCTCAGACCGAGGTAACATTTGCAATTGTAAAATAAATGTCCTTCATTTTTTTGGAGGGGTTTTGTTCATGTGTACTGATGTATTAATTCACTGCATATATGGAGCTCTAGTTTAAGTATTAAGAAACCCCAGTCACTGATATCAATCTGTGGGAAAATTTTTCCAGGTTCACTCCAGTTAGTACAATCTAATCGCTAATGTAGTAATGTCTAATCTGTTACAGCAGCTTCTTTAATAAACAGATCACCGTATGACACAGCTAATTTTGTAAAACATTTTTCTTTGTACTGATAACATTTCATCTTATAAATCTGAATAATTATGATCAGGTTTTTTCTGGTATATGGTTGATATTCATGTTTAAATATTCCATCTATCCACAAATGACAAAGAGATCTGACAAAACCACACTGCTTCATGTATTTCAAGGTAAACTATAATAGCAGGCGGCACTTTAATTTAAACACGATGAATAAGCAAAAAGAGAATAATAACAATTTCTACTGTTAAGCTGTGTAAATGAGAAGTGGGATGGTTTTGATACATGCTTTTGATACATTAAGTATGAAGCAATAAACACTGCATTTAATGATATAGACTATACTAGAGAGAAAGTTGCAAATGTTTTTAAAACACCTAAGAAAGGAAGTGGGTAATATTAGTGTTCTTGAACATAAAACCATCATGAGAAATAAGTCTCTCCTTCAATAAATGAAATCAAAATATAAAGCAGAAACCACTAATCATCTGTCTCTCCAGGAAAATAAAATTACTGTCATGCGTAATGAACATCCAATACAGAAATAACTGCCTTTTCAACAAGAGTGTCTTCTAGTGAAGACAAAAACATAAGCAGAAGGAGACTAAAGTAAGTGGTTTATACATACCTGCAGTAATATTTCTCCCATATATATACTAATTGCCACTTAAAGTGAACTGGGATGAAAATAGTCTCATCTAAGATGAATATTAAATATAATTTGTAATTCAGGATACCCTGATTAGCAAAGGCTGCATCCTTTATGATGTTAAGTCTGATATAACTTAAACTGTTTATCTGAAAAGTGTGTTAAACGTGTATATTGGGCTATCTATGTAATCTGCTTTAAGAAGTACTATAACGTACTCATATGAAAGGAAGTACATTGTGATACACAGAAACATTTTTGTTAGACTAATGTACAATAAAAACACCTAATATAGAATAGTGGTAGCTTATTAAACTTATTTCTCCATTTAGAAATGGCATTGATATTACTGTTGTTCTATGCTTAACAAATCATACAACATGAGCATGCAATGCACGGTATAGATTTATTACAAAAGTACTAGAATTATTAGTTGTCGTCATTAGATGTGTAACACTAGAAAACACAGAGCTCGGTTCACTCATTAATACTTAGCATTGACGTGGACATATCTTCCTCAGAACAACAAGAGCTGAGTCATTAGTGACCTTTCAGATGATGCCAAACTCTGTTGGTTAATCAATCAACTGTTTCTTGTCTTCCAATGTAGTTGGAATTACTTCATATGTGAAGGTGTGCCACTAGGCAGCAGAGCAACAGAAGAGCATAACTCATTAAAATGCATTGTTACAACCCTAATGTTGCCCTGCTGCACAATGGCAATGTTCCAATAGGAAACTCTTGTATGTACTCAGTCATCCTCTATAGTGATTTGAAAGATCGCGCTCTATGCAAACACATGAAAGTAACTTTATCTTTTGAAACATTGACAAATTTTAATTAAATTATCTGTATGGAAGAGTATTGTTGCTTTGAACACATTTCACACTTTCGTCTCTTGCCATCCCTGTAATCGATGCTTGATATATTTTCCGTTTGCATATTGAAATAAAAGCATTTTCCTTGCATGTAATGCAGTCTCTCCTGTAATTACAAAACATGTTCCAGTTGTATAAGACATTTCCAAATGTGAAAAATTGTTCTCAAGTACAATATGGCCATGTAATATAGTCATGTACCTGATTTAAAAGTACTCAAATTGGTAAAATATTAATACTGCATGAAAAAGCCTCTCTGTTGTACCTTCACTCTACTACATACCAATATCAAGGAAGTTAGTCACAATAAGAACACATATAAGCAAAATCCAGATGTAAGTTGCAAAAAGGAACTGAACAGAAGCTATCAAATTAAGAGAATGTAGAATCAATATCAAGGTTAACAACAACAAAAATTTGAACACAAGCTATTTAAAGCTAATGCAAATTTCCTTTCCTGAAATGGGGAAATTTGTGAGGTCATTAAAGAAATACTGTTCACTGACAAACATCAAGTGTTCCTAGACCATGGGACTCTCTCTTTGAATGAACAAGGTGATGCACCACACAAACTGTGCAACTACCATCAACACATTATGTAATTAATTTTAAAATTACAGGTTTTTACCCACCATAAGACTATTACACTGAAAAACCACTATAAATTCAAAATAGCTTTAATATAGTAACAGTCCTTAAATGTATAGAACTGATATTATTTACAAATACTCCACAAAACAGCCTTATGCCTCACAACAACAAAAACTGTAGAAAATGCATCAAACTGTTTATGGACATCTGAATCATGCTCTCCTTCATATTATTATACAATGGATCACTCGACTGAACACTTAACAGCTTACCACTGATACAATACTCTTGCCCTTGAAAGCTAATAGGATTTCTTAGTACATTTCATTTGTCACCATCAAATGCAACAGTTATATACCTTCAAGACTATAGTAAACTTTGGATTAAAATGTCTCTGCTCACATATTAGAAAATCTTGTTATATCTCGCATTAAAAAGTGAAATTACCTATCCATCTATTTGAGTGAAAGTATGGAATGGTTTTCTCATCTGACAAAAGGGAACAAACACCTAACATGGTTGTGAGTAGTGTTACCAGGTGATATTTAAATACTAAACACCTCCTGAACAGGCCATGAAGGCACAACTGTACCGGCTGACTACCGTGTCATCCTCAGGCCATTGGCATCACTGGATGCGTAGATCGAGGGTTATGTGGTTAGCACATCACTCTCCCAGTCACATGTCTGTTTCTCAGACCGAGGTAAGATTTGCAATTGTAAAATAAATGTCCTTCATTTTTTGGGGGGGTTTTGTTCATGTGTACTGTTGTATTAATTCACTGCATATATGGAGCTCTAGTTTAAGTATTAAGAAACCCCAGTCACTGATATCAATCAGTGGGAAAAGTTTTTCCAGGTTCACTCCAGTTAGTACAATCTAATCGCTAATGTAGTAATGTCTAATCTGTTACAGCACCTTCTTTAATAAACAGATTGCCGTATGACACAGCTAATTTTGTAAAACATTTTTCTTCGTACTGATAACATTTCATCTTATAAATCTGAATAATTATGATGAGGTTTTTTCTGGTATATGGTTGATATTCATGTTTAAATATTCCATCTATCCACAAATGACGAAGATATCTAACACACCACACTGCTTCATGTATTTCAAGGTAAACTATAAAAGTAGGCAGCACTTTAATTTAAACACGATGAATACGCAAAAAGAGAATAATAACAATTTCTACTGTTAAGCTGTGTAAATGAGAAGTGGGATGGTTTTGATACATGCTTTTGATACATTTAGTATGAAGCAATAAACACTGCATTTAATGATGTAGACTACACTTGAGAGAAATTTGCAAATATTTTTGAAACACCTAAGGAAGGAAGTGGGTAGTGTTAGTGTTCTTGAACATAAAACCATCATGAGAAATAAGTGTCTCCTTCAATAAATGAAATCAAAATATAAAGCAGAAACCACTAATCGTCTGTCTCTCCAGGAACATAAAATTACTGTCATGCATAATGAACATCCAATACAGAAATAACTGCCTTTTCAACAAGAGTGTCTTCTAGTGAAGACAAAAACATAAGCAGAAGGAGACTAAAGTAAGTGGTTTATACATACCTGCAGTAATATTTCTCCCATATATTTACTAATTGCCACATAAAGTGAACTGGGATGAAAATAGTCTCATCTAAGATGAATATTAAATATAATTTGTAATTCAGGATAGCCTGATTAGCAAAAGCTGCATCCTTTATGATGTTAAGTCTGATATAAATTGAACTGTTTATCTGAAAAGTATGTTAAAGGTGTATATCGGGCTATCTATGTAATCTGCTTTAAGAAGTACTATAACGTACTCATATGAAAGGAAGTACATTGTGATACACAGAAACATTTTTGTTAGACTAATGTACAATAAGAACACCTAATATAGAATAGTGGTAGCTTATTAAACTTATTTCTCCATTCAGAAATGGCATTGATATTACTGTTGTTCTATGCCTAACAAATCATAGAACATGAGCATGCAATGCACGGTATAGATTCATTACAAAAGTACTAGAATTATTAGTTGTCGTCATTAAATGTGTAACACTAGAAAACACAGAGCTCGGTTCACTCATTAATACTTAGCATTGACGTGGACGTTCCTTCTTCAGACTAGTTTATTAAAGCCAACATTTAAAACAACAAGACCCGAGTCATTATTGACCTTTCAGATGATGCCAAACTCTGTTGGTTAATCAATCAACTGTTTCTTGTCTTCCAATGTAGTTGGAATTACTTCATATGTGAAGGTGTGCCACTAGGCAGCAGAGCAACAGAAGAGCATAACTCATTAAAATGCATTGTTACAACCCTAATGTTGCCCTGCTGCACAATGGCAATGTTCCAATAGGAAACTCTTGTATGTACTCAGTCATCCTCTTTAGTGATTTGAAAGATCGCGCTCTGTGCAAACACATGAAAGTAACTTTTTCTTTTGAAACAATGACAAATTTTAATTAAATTATCTGTATGGAAAAGTATTGTTGCTTCGAACACATTTCACACTTTCGTCTCTTGCCTTCCCTGTAATCGATGCTTGATATATTTCCTGTTTGCATATTGAAATAAAAGTATTTTCCTTGCATGTAATGCAGTCTCTCCTGTAATTACAAAACATGTTCCAGTTGTATAAGACATTTCCAAATGTGAAAAATTGTTCTCAAGTACAATATGGCAATGTACCTGAGAACAAACATTCCATTCAGATTTAAAAGTACTGAAATTGGTAAAATATTAATACTGCATGAAAAAGCCTCTCTGTTGTACCTTCACTCTACTACATACCAATAACAAGGAAGTTAGTCACAATAAGAACATATATAAGCAAAATCCAGATGTAAGTTGCAAAAAGGAACTGAACAGAAGCTATCAAATTAAGAGAATGTAGAATCAATATCAAGGTTAACAACAACAAAAATTTGAATAGAAGCTATTTAGAGCTAATGCAAATTTCCTTTCCTGAAATGGGGAAATTTGTGAGGTCATTAAAGAAATACAGTTCACTGACAAACATCAAGTGTTCCTAGACCATGGGACTGTCTCTTTGAATGAACAAGGTGATGCACCACACAAACTGTGCAACTACCATCAACACATTATGTAATTAATTTTAAAAATACAGGTTTTTACCCACCATAAGACTATTACACTGAAAAACCACTATAAATTCAAAACAGCTTTAATATAGTAACAGTCCTTAAATGTATAGAACTGATATTATTTACAAATACTCCACAAAACAGCCTTATGCCTTACAACAACAAAAACTGTAGAAAATGCATCAAACTGTTTATGGACATCTGAATCATGCTCTCCTTCATATTGTTATAAAATGAATCACTCGACTGAACACTTAACAGCTTACCACTGATACAATACTCTTGCCCTTGGGAGCTTATAGGATATATTAGTACATTTCATTTGTCACCATCAAATGCAACAGTTATCTACCTTCAAGACTATAGTAAACTTTGGATTAAAATGTCTCTGCTTACATATTAGAAAATCTTGTTATATCTCGCATTAAAAAGTGAAATTACCTATCCATCTATTTGAGTGAAAGTAGGGAATGGTTTTCTCATTTGACAAAAGGGAACAAATACCTGACATGGTTGTGAGTAGTGTTACCAGGTGATATTTAAATACTAAACACCTCCTGAACAGGCCATGAAGGCACAACTCTACCGACTGACTACCGTGTCATCCTCAGGCCATTGGCATCACTGGATGCGTAGATCGAGGGTTATGTGGTTAGCACATCACTCTCCCAGTCACATGTCTGTTTCTCAGACCGAGGTAACATTTGCAATTGTAAAATAAATGTCCTTCATTTTTTGGGGGGGTTTTGTTCATGTGTACTGATGTATTAATTCACTGCATATATGGAGCTCTAGTTTAAGTATTAAGAAACCCCAGTCACTGATATCAATCAGTGGGAAATTTTTTTCCAGGTTCACTCCAGTTAGTACAATCTAATCACTAATGTAGTAATGTCTAATCTGTTACAGCACCGTCTTTAATAAACAGATTACCGTATGACACAGATAATTTTGCAAATTGTTTTTCTTTGTACTGATAACACTTCATCTAATAAATCTGAATAATTATGATCAGGTTTCTTCTGGTATATGGTTGATATTCATGCTTAAATATTCCATCTATCCACAAATGACGAAGATATCTAACACACCACACTGCTTCATGTATTACAAGGTAAACTATAAAAGTAGGCAGCACTTTAATTTAAACACGATGAATACGCAAAAAGAGAATAATAACAATTTCTACTGTTAAGCTGTGTAAATGAGAAGTGGGATGGTTTTGATACATGCTTTTGATACATTTAGTATGAAGCAATAAACACTGCTTTTAATGATATAGACTACACTTGAGAGAAATTTGCAAATATTTTTGAAACACCTAAGGAAGGAAGTGGGTAGTGTTTGTGTTCTTGAACATAAAACCATCATGAGAAATAGGTGTCTCCTTCAATAAATGAAATCAAAATATAAAGCAGAAACCACTAATCGTCTGTCTCTCCAGGAACTTAAAATTACTGTCATGCATAATGAACATCCAGACAAAACATAAGCAGAAGGAGACTAAAGTAAGTGGTTTATACATACCTGCAGTAATATTTCTCCCATATATTTACTAATTGCCACATAAAGTGAACTGGGATGAAAATAGTCTCATCTAAGATGAATATTAAATATAATTTGTAATTCAGGATAGCCTGATTAGCAAAAGCTGCATCCTTTATGATGTTAAGTCTGAAATAAATTAAACTGTTTATCTGAAAAGTATGTTAAAGGTGTATATCGGGCTATCTATGTAATCTGCTTTAAGAAGTACTATAACGTACTCATATGAAAGGAAGTACATTGTGATACACAGAAACATTTTTGTTAGACTAATGTACAATAAGAACACCTAATATAGAATAGTGGTAGCTTATTAAACTTATTTCTCCATTCAGAAATGGCATTGATATTACTGTTGTTCTATGCCCAAAAAATCATAGAACATGAGCATGCAATGCACGGTATAGATTCATTACAAAAGTACTAGAATTATTAGTTGTCGTCATTAAATGTGTAACACTAGAAAACACAGAGCTCGGTTCACTCATTAATACTTAGCATTGACGTGGACGCTTCTTCTTCAGACTAGTTTATTAAAGTCAACATTTAAAACAACAAGAGCTGAGACATTATTGACCTTTCAGATGATGCCAAACTCTGTTGGTTAATCTATCAACTGTTTCTTGTCTTCCAATGTAGTCGGAATTACTTCATATGTGAAGGTGTGCCACTAGGCAGCAGAGCAACAGAAGAGCATAACTCATTAAAATGCATTGTTACAACCCTAATGTTGCCCTGCTGCACAATGGCAATGTTCCAATAGGAAACTCTTGTATGTACTCAGTCATCCTCTTTAGTGATTTGAAAGATCGCTCTCTATGCAAACACATGAAAGTAACTCTTTCTTTTGAAACAATGACAAATTTTAATGAAATTAGCTGTATGGAAGAGTATTGTTGCTTTGAACACATTTCACACTTTCCCTGTAATCGATGCTTGATATATTTTCTGTTTGCATATTGAAATAAAAACATTTTCCTTGAATGTAATGCAGTCTCTCCTGTAATTACAAAACATGTTCCAATTGTATAAGACATTTCCAAATCTGAAAAATTGTTCTCAAGTACAATATTGCCATGTAATATGGTCATGTACCTGATTTAAAAGTACTCAAATTGGTAAAATATTAATACTGCATGAAAAAGCCTCTCTGTTGTACCTTCACTCTACTACATACCAATAACAAGGAAGTTAGTCACAATAAGAACATATATAAGCAAAATCCAGATGTAAGTTGCAAAAAGGAACTGAACAGAAGCTATCAAATTAAGAGAATGTAGAATCAATATCAAGGTTAACAACAACAAAAATTTGAATAGAAGCTATTTAAAGCTAATGCAAATTTCCTTTCCTGAAATGGGGAAATTTGTGAGGTCATTAAAGAAATACAGTTCACTGACAATCATCAAGTGTTCCTAGACCATGGGACTGTCTCTTTGAATGAACAAGGTGATGCACCACACAAACTGTGCAACTACCATCAACACATTATGTAATTAATTTTAAAAATACATGTTTTTACCCACCATAAGACTATTACACTGAAAAACCACTATAAATTCAAAACAGCTTTAATATAGTAACAGTCCATAAATGTATAGAACTGATATTATTTACAAATACTCCACAAAACAGCCTTATGCCTTACAACAACAAAAACTGTAGAAAATGCATCAAACTGTTTATGGACATCTGAATCATGCTCTCCTTCATATTATTATAAAATGGATCACTCGACTGAACACTTAACAGCTTACCACTGATACAATACTCTTGCCCTTGGAAGCTAATAGGATATCTTAGTACATTTCATTTGTCACCATCAAATGCAACAGTTATCTACCTTCAAGACTATAGTAAACTTTGGATTAAAATGTCTCAGCTCACATATTAGAAAATCTAGTTATATCTCCCATTAAAAAGTCAAATTACCTATCCATCTATTTGAGTGAAAGTAGGGAATGGTTTTCTCATCTGACAAAAGGGAACAAATACCTAACATGGTTGTGAGTAGTGTTACCAGGTGATATTTAAATACTAAACACCTCCTGAACAGGCCATGAAGGCACAACCCTACCGACTGACTACCGTGTCATCCTCAGGCCATTGGCATCACTGGATGCGTAGATCGAGGGTTATGTGGTTAGCACATCACTCTCCCAGTCACATGTCTGTTTCTCAGACCGAGGTAACATTTGCAATTGTAAAATAAATGTCCTTCATTTTTTCGGGGGGTTTTGTTCATGTGTACTGATGTATTAATTCACTGCATATATGGAGCTCTAGTTTAAGTATTAAGAAACTCCAGTCACTGATATCTATCAGTGGGAAAAGTTTATCCAGGTTCACTCCAGTTAGTACAATCTAATCGCTAATGTAGTAATGTCTAATCTGTTACAGCACCGTCTTTAATAAACAGATTACCGTATGACACAGATAATTTTGCAAATTGTTTTTCTTTGTACTGATAACTCTTCATCTAATAAATCTGAATATTTTGATCAGGTTTCTTCTGGTATATGGTTGATATTCATGCTTAAATATTCCATCTATCCACAAATGACGAAGATATCTAACACACCACACTGCTTCATGTATTTCAAGGTAAACTATAAAAGTAGGCAGCACTTTAATTTAAACACGATGAATACGCAAAAAGAGAATAATAACAATTTCTACTGTTAAGCTGTGTAAATGAGAAGTGGGATGGTTTTGATACATGCTTTTGATACATTTAGTATGAAGCAATAAACACTGCTTTTAATGATATAGACTACACTTGAGAGAAAATTGCAAATATTTGTGAAACACCTAAGGAAGGAAGTGGGTAGTGTTAGTGTTCTTGAACATAAAACCATCATGAGAAATAGGTGTCTCCTTCAATAAATGAAATCAAAATATAAAGCAGAAACCACTAATCGTCTGTCTCTCCAGGAACTTAAAATTACTGTCATGCATAATGAGCATCCAATACTGAAATAACTGCCTTTTCAACAAGAGTGTCTTCTAGTGAAGACAAAAACATAAACAGAAGGAGACTAAAGTAAGTGGTTTATACATACCTGCAGTAATATTTCTCCCATATATTTACTAATTGCCACATAAAGTGAACTGGGATGAAAATAGTCTCATCTAAGATGAATATTAAATATAATTTGTAATTCAGGATAGCCTGATTAGCAAAAGCTGCATCCTTTATGATGTTAAGTCTGAAATAAATTAAACTGTTTATCTGAAAAGTATGTTAAAGGTGTATATCGGGCTATCTAAGTAATCTGCTTTAAGAAGTACTATAACGTACTCATATGAAAGGAAGTACATTGTGATACACAGAAACATTTTTGTTAGACTAATGTACAATAAGAACACCTAATATAGAATAGTGGTAGCTTATTAAACTTATTTCTCCATTCAGAAATGGCATTGATATTACTGTTATTCTATGCCCAACAAATCATAGAACATGAGCATGCAATGCACGGTATAGATTCATTACAAAAGTACTAGAATTATTAGTTGTCGTCATTAAATGTGTAACACTAGAAAACACAGAGCTCGGTTCACTCATTAATACTTAGCATTGACGTGGACGTTTCTTCTTCAGACTAGTTTATTAAAGTCAACATTTAAAACAACAAGAGCTGCGTCATTATTGACCTTTCAGATGATGCCAAACTCTGTTGGTTAATCAATCAACTGTTTCTTGTCTTCCAATGTAGTTGGAATTACTTCATATGTGAAGGTGTGCCACTAGGCAGCAGAGCAACAGAAGAGCATAACTCATTAAAATGCATTGTTACAACCCTAATGTTGCCCTGCTGCACAATGGCAATGTTCCAATAGGAAACTCTTGTATGTACTCAGTCATCCTCTTTAGTGATTTGAAAGATCGCGCTCTATGCAAACACATGAAAGTAACTTTTTCTTTTGAAACAATGACAAATTTTAATTAAATTATCTGTATGGAAGAGTATTGTTGCTTTGAACACATTTCACACTTCCGTCTCTTGCCATCCCTGTAATCGATGCTTGATATATTTTCTGTTTGCATATTGAAATAAAAGCATTTTCCTTGCATGTAATGCAGTCTCTCTGTTCATTACAAAACATGCTACAGTTGGATAAGACATTTCCAAATGTGAAAAATTGTTCTAAAGTACAATATGGCCATGTAATATGGTCATGTACGTGAGAACAAACATTCCATTCAGATTTAAAAGTACTGAAATTGGTAAAATATTAATACTGCATGTAAAAGCCTCTCTGTTGTACCTTCACTCTACTACATACCAATAACAAGGAAGTTAGTCACAATAAGAACACATATTAGCAAAATCCAGATGTAAGGTTCAAAAGGAATTGAACAGAAGCTATCAAATTAAGAGAATGTAGAATCAATATCAAGGTTAACAACAACAAAAATTTGAACAGAAGCTATTTAAAGCTAATGCAAATTTCCATTCCTGAAATGGGGAAATTTGTGAGGTCATTAAAGAAATACAGTTCACTGACAAACATCAAGTGTTCCTAGACCATGGGACTCTCTCTTTGAATGAACAAGGTGATGCACCACACAAACTGTGCAACTACCATCAACACATTATGTAATTAATTTTAAAAATACAGGTTTTTACCCACCATAAGACTATTACACTGAATAACCACTATAAATTCAAAACAGCTTTAATATAGTAACAGTCCTTAAATGTATAGAACTGATATTTTTTACAAATACTCCACAAAACAGCCTTATGCCTTACAACAACAAAAACTGTAGAAAATGCATCAAACTGTTTATGGACATCTGAATCATGCTCTCCTTCATATTATTATAAAATGGATCACTCGACTGAACACTTAACAGCTTACCACTGATACAATACTCTTGCCCTTGGAAGCTAATAGGATATCTTAGTACATTTCATTTGTCACCATCAAATGCAACAGTTATCTACCTTCAAGACTATAGTAAACTTTGGATTAAAATGTCTCAGCTCACATATTAGAAAATCTTGTTATATCTCCCATTAAAAAGTGAAATTACCTATCCATCTATTTGAGTGAAAGTAGGGAATGGTTTTCTCATCTGACAAAAGGGAACAAATACCTAACATGGTTGTGAGTAGTGTTACCAGGTGATATTTAAATACTAAACACCTCCTGAACAGGCCGTGAAGGCACAACTGTACCGACTGACTACCGTGTCATCCTCAGGCCATTGGCATCACTGGATGCGTAGATCGAGGGTTATGTGGTTAGCACATCACTCTCCCAGTCACATGTCTGTTTCTCAGACCGAGGTAACATTTGCAATTGTAAAGTAAATGTCCATCATTTTTTTTTGGGGGGGGGGGGGGGGGGGGGGGTTTCGTTCATGTGTACTGATGTATTAATTCACTGCATATATGTAGCTCTAGTTTAAGTATTAAGAAACCCCAGTCACTGATATCAATCAGTGGGAAATTTTTTTCCAGGTTCACTCCAGTTAGTACAATCTAATCACTAATGTAGTAATGTCTAATCTGTTACAGCACCGTCTTTAATAAACAGATTACCGTATGACACAGATAATTTTGCAAATTGTTTTTCTTTGCACTGATAACACTTCATCTAATAAATCTGAATAATTATGATCAGGTTTCTTCTGGTATATGGTTGAAATTCATGCTTAAATATTCCATCTATCCACAAATGACGAAGATATCTAACACACCACACTGCTTCATGTATTACAAGGTAAACTATAAAAGTAGGCAGCACTTTAATTTAAACACGATGAATACGCAAAAAGAGAATAATAACAATTTCTACCGTTAAGCTGTGTAAATGAGAAGTGGGATGGTTTTGATACATGCTTTTGATACATTTAGTATGAAGCAATAAACACTGCTTTTAATGATATAGACTACACTTGAGAGAAATTTGCAAATATTTTTGAAACACCTAAGGAAGGAAGTGGGTAGTGTTTGTGTTCTTGAACATAAAACCATCATGAGAAATAAGTGTCTCCTTCAATAAATGAAATCAAAATATAAAGCAGAAACCACTAATCGTCTGTCTCTCCAGGAACTTAAATTTACTGTCATGCATAATGAACATCCAATACAGAAATAACTGCCTTTTCAACAAGAGTGTCTTCTAGTGAAGACAAAACATAAGCAGAAGGAGACTAAAGTAAGTGGTTTATACATACCTGCAGTAATATTTCTCCCATATATTTACTAATTGCCACATAAAGTGAACTGGGATGAAAATAGTCTCATCTAAGATGAATATTAAATATAATTTGTAATTCAGGATAGCCTGATTAGCAAAAGCTGCATCCTTTATGATGTTAAGTCTGAAATAAACTAAACTGTTTATCTGAAAAGTATGTTAAAGGTGTATATCGGGCTATCTATGTAATCTGCTTTAAGAAGTACTATAACGTACTCATATGAAAGGAAGTACATTGCGATACACAGAAACATTTTTGTTAGACTAATGTACAATAAGAACACCTAATATAGAATAGTGGTAGCTTATTAAACTTATTTCTCCTTTCAGAAATGGCATTGATATTACTGTTGTTCTATGCCCAAAAAATCATAGAACATGAGCATGCAATGCACGGTATAGATTCATTACAAAAGTACTAGAATTATTAGTTGTCGTCATTAAATGTGTAACACTAGAAAACACAGAGCTCGGTTCACTCATTAATACTTAGCATTGACGTGGACGTTTCTTCTTCAGACTAGTTTATTAAAGTCAACATTTAAAACAACAAGAGCTGAGTCATTATTGACCTTTCAGATGATGCCAAACTCTGTTGGTTAATCTATCAACTGTTTCTTGTCTTTCAATGTAGTCGGAATTACTTCATATGTGAAGGTGTGCCACTAGGCAGCAGAGCAACAGAAGAGCATAACTCATTAAAATGCATTGTTACAACCCTAATGTTGCCCTGCTGCACAATGGCAATGTTCCAATAGGAAACTCTTGTATGTACACAGTCATCCTCTTTAGTGATTTGAAAGATCGCGCTCTATGCAAACACATGAAAGTAACTCTTTCTTTTGAAACAATGACAAATTTTAATGAAATTAGCTGTATGGAAGAGTATTGTTGCTTTGAACACATTTCACACTTTCCCTGTAATCGATGCTTGATATATTTTCTGTTTGCATATTGAAATAAAAGCATTTTCCTTGAATGTAATGCAGTCTCTCCTGTAATTACA
Organism: Schistocerca piceifrons; assembly: GCF_021461385.2. Classification (NCBI taxonomy): domain Eukaryota; kingdom Metazoa; phylum Arthropoda; class Insecta; order Orthoptera; family Acrididae; genus Schistocerca; species Schistocerca piceifrons. The sequence continues at coordinate 710,807,623 of NC_060149.1, forward strand.
AAACATGTTCCAATTGTATAAGACATTTCCAAATGTGAAAAATTGTTCTCAAGTACAATATTGCCATGTAATTTGGTCATGTACCTGATTTAAAAGTACTCAAATTGGTAAAATATTAATACTGCATGAAAAAGCCTCTCTGTTGTACGTTCACTCTACTACATACCAATAACAAGGAAGTTAGTCACAATAAGAACACATATAAGCAAAATCCAGATGTAAGTTGCAAAAAGGAACTGAACAGAAGCTATCAAATTAAGAGAATGTAGAATCAATATCAAGGTTAACAACAACAAAAATTTGAACAGAAGCTATTTAAAGCTAATGCAAATTTCCATTCCTGATATGGGGAAATTTGTGAGGTCATTAAAGAAATACAGTTCACTGACAAACATCAAGTGTTCCTAGACCATGGGACTCTCTCTTTGAATGAACAAGGTGATGCACCACACAAACTGTGCAACTACCATCAACACATTATGTAATTAATTTTAAAAATACAGGTTTTTACCCACCATAAGACTATTACACTGAATAACCACTATAAATTCAAAATAGCTTTAATATAGTAACAGTCCTTAAATGTACAGAACTGATGTTTTTTACAAATACTCCACAAAACAGCCTTATGACTTACAACAACAAAAACTGTAGAAAATGCATCAAACTGTTTATGGACATCTGAATCATGCTCTCCTTCATATTATTATAAAATGGATCACTCGACTGAACACTTAACAGGTTACCACTGATACAATACACTTGCCCTTGAAAGCTAATAGGATATCTTAGTACATTTCATTTGTCACCATCAAATTCAACAGTTATCTACCTTCAAGACTATAGTAAACTTTGGATTAAAATGTCTCTGCTCACATATTAGAAAATCTTGTTATATCTCCCATTAAATAGTGAAATTACCTATCCATCTATTTGAGTGAAAGTAGGGAATGGTTTTCTCATCTGACAAAAGGGAACAAATACCTAACATGGTTGTGAGTAGTGTTACCAGGTGATATTTAAATACTAAACACCTCCTGAACAGGCCAAGAAAGCACAACTGTACCGACTGACTACCGTGTCATCCTCAGGCCATTGGCATCACTGGATGCGTAGATCGAGGGTTATGTGGTTAGCACATCACTCTCCCAGTCACATATCTGTTTCTCAGACCGAGGTAACATTTGCAATTGTAAAATAAATGTCCTTCATTTTTTTTTTGGGGGGGGGGGGTTTGTTCATGTGTACTGATGTATTAATTCACTGAATGTATGGAGCTCTAGTTTAAGTATTAAGAAACCCCCGTCACTGATATCAATCAGTGGGAAAAACGTTTTTCCAGGTTCACTCCAGTTAGTACAATCTAATCGCTAACGTAGTAATGTCTAATCTGTTACAGCACCTTCTTTAATAAACAGATTACCGATGGCACAGCTAATTTTGTAAAACATTTTTCTTCGTACTGATAACATTTCATCTTATAAATCTGAATAATTATGATCAGGTTTGTTCTGGTATATGGTTGATATTCATGTTTAAATATTCCATCTATCCACAAATGACAAAGAGATCTAACACACCACACTGCTTCATGTATTTCAAGGTAAACTATAAAAGTAGGCAGCACTTTAATTTAAACACGATGAATACGCAAAAAGAGAATAATAACAAATTCTACTGTTAAGCTGTCTAAATGAGAAGTGGCATGGTTTTGATACATGCTTTTGATACATTAAGTATGAAGCAATAAACACTGCATTCAATGATATAGACTATACTAGAGAGAAAGTTGCAAATGTTTTTGAAATACCTCAGGAAGGAAATGGGTAATGTTAGTGTTCTTGAACATAAAACCATCATGAGAAATAAGTCTCTCCTTCAATAAATGAAATCAAAATATAAAGCAGAAACCACTAATCATCTGTCTCTCCAGGAAATTAAAATTACTGTCATGCGTAATGAACATCCAATACAGATATAACTGCCTTTTCAACAAGAGTGTCTTCTAGTGAAGACAAAAACATAAGCAGAAGGAGACTAAAGTAAGTGGTTTATACATACCTGCAGTAATATTTCTCCCATATATTTACTAATTGCCACATAAAGTGAACTGGGATGAAAATAGTCTCATCAAAGATGAATATTAAATATAATTTGTAATTCAGGATAGCCTGATTAGCAAAAGCTGCATCCTTTATGATGTTAAGTCTGATATAAATTAAACTGATTATCTGAAAAGTATGTTAAAGGTGTATATCGGGCTATCTATGTAATCTGCTTTAAGAAGTACTATAACGTACTCATATGAAAGGAAGTACATTGTGATACACAAAAACATTTTTGTTAGACTAATGTACAATAAAAACACCTAATATAGAATAGTGGTAGCTTATTAAACTTATTTCTCCATTCAGAAATGGCATTGATATTACTGTTGTTCTATGCCTAACAAATCATAGAACATGAGCATGCAATGCACGGTATAGATTCATTACAAAAGTTCTAGAATTATTAGTTGTCGTCATTAAATGTGTAACACTAGAAAACACAGAGCTCGGTTCACTCATTAATACTTAGCATTGACGTGGACGTTCCTTCTTCAGACTAGTTTATTAAAGTCAACATTTAAAACAACAAGACCTGGGTCATTATTGACCTTTCAGAAGATGCCAAACTCTGTTGGTTAATCAATCAACTGTTTCTTGTCTTCCAATGTAGTTGGAATTACTTCATATGTGAAGGTGTGCCACTAGGCAGCAGAGCAACAGAAGAGCATAACTCATTAAAATGCCTTGTTACAACCCTAATGTTGCCCTGCTGGACAATGGCAATGTTCCAATAGGAAACTCTTGTATGTACTCAGTCATCCTCTTTAGTGATTTGAAAGATCGCGCTCTATGCAAGCACATGAAAATAAGTTTTTCTTTTGAAACAATGACAAATTTTAATTAAATTATCTGTATGGAAGAGTATTGTTGCTTTGAACACATTTCACACTTTCGTCTCTTGCCATCCCTGTAATCGATGCTTGATATATTTTCTGTTTGCATATTGAAATAAAAGCATTTTCCTTGCATGTAATGCAGTCTCTCCTGTAATTACAAAACATGTTCCAGTTGTATAAGACATTTCCAAATGTGAAAAATTGTTCTCAAGTACAATATGGCCATGTAATATGGTCATGTACCTGAGAACAAACATTCCATTCAGATTTAAAAGTACTGAAATTGGTAAAATATTAATACTACATGAAAAAGCCTCTCTGTTGTACCTTCACTCTACTACATACCAATAACAAGGAAGTTAGTCACAATAAGAACATATATAAGCAAAATCCAGATGTAAGTTGCAAAAAGGAACTGAACAGAAGCTATCAAATTAAGAGAATGTAGAATCAATATCAAGGTTAACAACAACAAAAATTTGAATAGAAGCTATTTAAAGCTAATGCAAATTTCCTTTCCTGAAATGGGGAAATTTGTGAGGTCATTAAAGAAATACAGTTCACTGACAATCATCAAGTGTTCCTAGACCATGGGACTGTCTCTTTGAATGAACAAGGTGATGCACCACACAAACTGTGCAACTACCATCAACACATTATGTAATTAATTTTAAAAATACATGTTTTTACCCACCATAAGACTATTACACTGAAAAACCACTATAAATTCAAAACAGCTTTAATATAGTAACAGTCCATAAATGTATAGAACTGATATTATTTACAAATACTCCACAAAACAGCCTTATGCCTTACAACAACAAAAACTGTAGAAAATGCATCAAACTGTTTATGGACATCTGAATCATGCGCTCCTTCATATTATTAAAAATGGATCACTCGACTGAACACTTAACAGCTTACCACTGATACAATACTCTTGCCCTTGAAAGCTAATAGGATATCTTAGTACATTTCATTTGTCACCATCAAATGCAAATACATAAAACAGTTAATTACCTTCAAGACTATAGTAAACTTTGGATTGAAATGTCTCTGCTCACATATTAGAAAATCTAGTTATATCTCCCATTAAAAAGTCAAATTACCTATCCATCTATTTGAGTGAAAGTAGGGAATGGTTTTCTCATCTGACAAAAGGGAACAAATACCTAACATGGTTGTGAGTAGTGTTACCAGGTGATATTTAAATACTAAACACCTCCTGAACAGGCCATGAAGGCACAACTCTACCGACTGACTACCGTGTCATCCTCAGGCCATTGGCATCACTGGATGCGTAGATCGAGGGTTATGTGGTTAGCACATCACTCTCCCAGTCACATGTCTGTTTCTCAGACCGAGGTAACATTTGCAATTGTAAAATAAATGTCCTTCATTTTTTCGGGGGGTATTGTTCATGTGTACTGATGTATTAATTTACTGCATATATGGAGCTCTAGTTTAAGTATTAAGAAACTCCAGTCACTGATATCTATCAGTGGGAAAAGTTTATCCAGGTTCACTCCAGTTAGTACAATGTAATCACTAATGTAGTAATGTCTAATCTGTTACAGCACCGTCTTTAATAAACAGATTACCGTATGACACAGATAATTTTGCAAATTGTTTTTCTTTGTACTGATAACACTTCATCTAATAAATCTGAATATTTTGATCAGGTTTCTTCTGGTATATGGTTGATATTCATGCTTAAATATTCCATCTATCCACAAATGACGAAGGTATCTAACACACCACACTGCTTCATGTATTTCAAGGTAAACTATAAAAGTAGGCAGCACTTTAATTTAAACACGATGAATACGCAAAAAGAGAATAATAACAATTTCTACTGTTAAGCTGTGTAAATGAGAAGTGGGATGGTTTTGATACATGCTTTTGATACATTTAGTATGAAGCAATAAACACTGCTTTTAATGATATAGACTACACTTGAGAGAAATTTGCAAATATTTTTGAAACACCTAAGGAAGGAAGTGGGTAGTGTTTGTGTTCTTGAACATAAAACCATCATGAGAAATAGGTGTCTCCTTCAATAAATGAAATCAAAATATAAAGCAGAAACCACTAATCGTCTGTCTCTCCAGGAACTTAAATTTACTGTCATGCATAATGAACATCCAATACAGAAATAACTGCCTTTTCAACAAGAGTGTCTTCTAGTGAAGACAAAACATAAGCAGAAGGAGACTAAAGTAAGTGGTTTATACATACCTGCAGTAATATTTCTCCCATATATTTACTAATTGCCACATAAAGTGAACTGGGATGAAAATAGTCTCATCTAAGATGAATATTAAATATAATTTGTAATTCAGGATAGCCTGATTAGCAAAAGCTGCATCCTTTATGATGTTAAGTCTGAAATAAACTAAACTGTTTATCTGAAAAGTATGTTAAAGGTGTATATCGGGCTATCTATGTAATCTGCTTTAAGAAGTACTATAACGTACTCATATGAAAGGAAGTACATTGTGATACACAGAAACATTTTTGTTAGACTAATGTACAATAAGAACACCTAATATAGAATAGTGGTAGCTTATTAAACTTATTTCTCCATTCAGAAATGGCATTGATATTACTGTTGTTCTATGCCCAAAAAATCATAGAACATGAGCATGCAATGCACGGTATAGATTCATTACAAAAGTACTAGAATTATTAGTTGTCGTCATTAAATGTGTAACACTAGAAAACACAGAGCTCGGTTCACTCATTAATACTTAGCATTGACGTGGACGTTTCTTCTTCAGACTAGTTTATTAAAGTCAACATTTAAAACAACAAGAGCTGAGTCATTATTGACCTTTCAGATGATGCCAAACTCTGTTGGTTAATCTATCAACTGTTTCTTGTCTTCCAATGTAGTCGGAATTACTTCATATGTGAAGGTGTGCCACTAGGCAGCAGAGCAACAGAAGAGCATAACTCATTAAAATGCATTGTTACAACCCTAATGTTGCCCTGCTGCACAATGGCAATGTTCCAATAGGAAACTCTTGTATGTACACAGTCATCCTCTTTAGTGATTTGAAAGATCGCGCTCTATGCAAACACATGAAAGTAACTCTTTCTTTTGAAACAATGACAAATTTTAATGAAATTAGCTGTATGGAAGAGTATTGTTGCTTTGAACACATTTCACACTTTCCCTGTAATCGATGCTTGATATATTTTCTGTTTGCATATTGAAATAAAAACATTTTCCTTGAATGTAATGCAGTCTCTCCTGTAATTACAAAACATGTTCCAGTTGTATAAGACATTTCCAAATCTGAAAAATTGTTCTCAAGTACAATATTGCCATGTAATTTGGTCATGTACCTGATTTAAAAGTACTCAAATTGGTAAAATATTAATACTGCATGAAAAAGCCTCTCTGTTGTACCTTCACTCTACTACATACCAATAACAAGGAAGTTAGTCACAATAAGAACACATATAAGCAAAATCCAGATGTAAGTTGCAAAAAGGAACTGAACAGAAGCTATCAAATCTGCAGCAAATCTATAGAATTTCGCTTAGTTGTTCCTTGCTCTCTCCAGCAATTTAACTTAGCTTACCTCTTCATTATTTAACTAGCATTTCCGGAAAGTAGCGTAAAGTTTAACTTGTTGTTTCAGAAACTTTGCACTTTTGTTTTTGTTTACACACAGTTGCGTATAGGCCAAATTTGTGTAACCATATTTTCGTGTTTATCTGTAATTTAACTGACTTATTCTTAATCAACTATTACGTTTATCATGAGTGAAAAGTGCTTGACTTGCCGTAGAATTGTTAGGTCGGGGCTTTGGTGTGATGGGTGCTGTGGTTTTTTCCATGTGGGTGACTGTAGTGGCGTGGGAATATGGGAAGTAAATGAGACTCATCAGTGGTTTTGTAGGATTTGTAGTAGAGATAGGAAGATACTGGAACAGGAGGGGAAAATTGCTGCCCTTCAGGCTGAATTAGACAAGGCCAGGGGAGATCTTGACAGGTTAAGGAGGGAGAAGGGTAAAGAGAGGTGGGAAGTGGCAACAGGCAACAGGAGGAACAGGCCTAGAACTTTGTCTGACAGCTTTATGGTGAATGTGGAAAATAGATTTGACCTGTTGCTTCAGTTAGAAGCTGGTGAGCCTCAAGCAGTTGCAGGTGTAGACAGGGCACAACAAACTTTCAGCAGCAGATTGAAAAGTAAGAATGTAGGGAAATCAGAAAAGAGAAAGAAAGTGTTGTTGTTAGGTAGTTCCCATGGAAGAGGTGTTGGCCAACTCTTGCAGGATGAACTAGGATCAGAATACCAGGTCACCAATTTTTTTAAACCTAGTGCTGGTCTGGAGCAAGTGACAGAGGATTTAGGATCACTTTGCAAAGATTTCACTAAGGAAGACACCGTGGTTATAGTGGGTGGGGCAGGTAACAGTATTGACAGAAATCCTGGGTACAGTATAGAGTGTGACCTGGCGAAGATTGCATCAGCATCGAAGCATACTAGTGTTGAGTTTGTATCTGTTCTTGGGCGCCATGACCGACCTCACTTGAACTCTTCTGTCAAGAGAGTTAATTTGGAGCTGGAACGGCTGCTCATGTCGGGTGCGGGGTCACACATTGGTGTGGTTCATGTTGATTCTCTCAGTAGGTGGGATTATACTAGGCATGGCCTTCACCTCAACAGGAAGGGGAAGGGTAAATTGGCTGGGGAAATAGCAGGAAAGTTAAAGGGGGGAGGCACTGTCATGAGTGGTAAAATACCAGTGGTTATAGGATTCAGAAAAGACCCTTTTTTAGGGTAGGGAGGACAGAAAGAAAGCAAATTTTAAGAGAGGTTAGAACTGAGACAAACCTTCAGTTTGAAAAAGAAATCAAAAAACATAATTCCAGCTTATTACATCAGCATAAACAGCCATTGGTTAAGAATTTTCAACTGTCAGCAGATATTTTAACTCCACCCAATTTTAACTCAGACAATGTGAAATGTCAGCTATCTTTATTGCATCAAAATATTCGAGGACTGAGAAATAAAATTAATGAATTAACTATATGCATAGATGAATTAGAGTCTTCAAACCCAGCTGACATAATCTGCCTCTCTGAACATCATGTGACCACTGGTATAGAACTTTTAAGTGTTACAGGGTTTAGGTTAGCATCTCACTTTTGTAGATCAGAAATGGAGAAAGGAGGAGTTGCCACATTCATCAGGAACTGTCATAAATTTAAGAACATAGACATTCATAAATTTTGCCTAGAACAGCATATGGAAGCATGTGCAACAGAATTAGATTTTCACAAAAAATCTTTCATAATATTAAGTGTATATCGAGCACCTGCAGGTAACTTTAATCTGTTTGTAAACCACCTTGAAGCTGTACTGGCCCATTTAATAACCAAAAACAAAGAAATAGTGGTTGCTGGTGATTTCAATGTAGATTTCCTTAAAGACTCTCCGAATAAGAACTTATTTGAGTTAGTAACACTATCATTCAACTTAATTCCCACAGTAAAGTTCCCCACTAGGATAGCCACTTGCTCACAAACAGCCATTGATAATATCTTTATAGAAAAGTCCAATGAACAAAATTATATTACAAAACCAATAGCCAATGGCCTCTCAGACCATGACATGCAGTTCCTTCTGTTAAATGTTAATACTGAACAGGATATAAAATCTGTTAAATCTGAGCTCAAGAGGGTAACCAGTAAGCCAAAAATTGATTATTTTAGGACACTCCTCAGAGACATTCACTGGACTGATGTTTACAGTGCTCAAGGCATGAATGAAAAATATAACATTTTTGCTAATAAAGTGCTTACCTTATTTGAACACTGCTTTCCCCCAAAACTTACCAAGGTTAGAGGAAAATCTACAAAGAAGCCATGGATTACTCGAGGAATAAGGGTATCTTGTAAAACAAAAAGAAAACTGTATCTGTCAATCCGAAACATTTCCAATGTTGATGCTATAGCACATTATAAGAAATACTGCAAAATATTAAAGACTGTAATATGGATGTCAAAGCAAATATATTACAAGGAAAAGATAGTCATATCAGATAACAAAATAAAGACAATATGGGATATAGTGAAGGAGGAGACCGGTAGGACCAGACATGAAGAGGAACAAATAGCATTAAGAGTAAATGATACATTGGTGACAGATGTGTATAGTGTTGCAGAACTTTTTAACAAACATTTTATAACTGTTACTGAAAAGATGGGGTTGTCAGGTTCGGTAGATGCTGCTATGGATTACCTTAGACCAGACATTTCAAGTAATTTCCATAATATGAATTTGACCCTCACTACCCCAACAGAAATAATGTCCATCATAAAAACTTTAAAATCAAAAACATCTAGTGGGTATGATGAAATATCAACAAAGTTAATTAAAGAATGTGATTCTGAGCTAAGTAACATATTAAGCTATCTGTGTAACCAGTCGTTTATCAGTGGAATATATCCTGAATGGCTGAAATATGCTGAAGTTAAGCCACAGTTTAAGAAGGGAGATAAAGAAATAGCATCAAATTTCCGTCCAATTTCACTGTTACCAGCATTCTCAAAAATTTTCGAAAAAGTAATGTACCGTCGTCTTTATAACCATCTTATCTCAAATAACATACTGTCAAAGTCACAGTTTGGATTTCTAAAAGGTTCTGATATTGAGAAGGCTATCTTCACTTACAGTGAAAATGTGCTTAATTCATTAGACAAAAAATTGCAGGCAACTGGTATATTTTGTGATCTATCAAAGGCATTTGACTGTGTAAATCACAATATCCTTTTAAGTAAACTAGAATATTATAGTGTAACAGGAAATGCTGCAAAATGGTTCAAATCTTATATCTCTGGCAGGAAACAAAGGGTGTTATTAGGAAAGAGCTTGATACATGTCTATCAGGCATCATCCAACTGGGAACTAATTACATGTGGGGTCCCACAAGGTTCCATTTTGGGGCCCTTACTTTTTCTTGTGTATATCAATGACCTTTCATCAGTAACATTACCAGATGCCAAGTTTGTTTTGTTTGCCGATGATACAAACATTGCAATAAATAGCAAATCAAGTGTAGTCTTAGAAAGATCAGCCAATAAAATATTTGTGGACATTAATCACTGGTTCCTAGCCAATTCTTTGTCACTAAACTTTGAAAAAACACACTACATGCAGTTCAGAACTTGTAAGGGGTGTCCCAAGAGTATATGTCTAACATATGATGACAAGAAGTTAGAAGAAGTGGACAGTGTTAAATTCTTGGGATTACAGCTTGATAATAAATTCAATTGGGAGGAGCACACCACAGAACTGCTGAAGCGTCTTAACAAATCTCTGTTTGCAATGCGAATTTTGTCAGACGTAGGGGATATAAAAATGAAAAAGCTGGCATACTATGCTTACTTTCATTCCATAATGTCATATGGGATTATTTTTTGGGGTAATTCATCAAGCCAAGCTAAAGTTTTCCGGGCACAAAAACGTGCAGTAAGAATTATATGTGGTGTGAACTCAAGAACATCCTGCAGAAGCCTGTTTAGGGAACTAGGGATACTAACTACAGCTTCCCAGTATATTTATTCCTTAATGAAATTTGTCATTAAAAATATATCACTTTTTCAAACCAACAGCTCAATTCATGGAATCAATACTAGAAATAAGAATAATCTTCACAAGAATTTAAAGTCACTTAGTCTTGTACAAAAAGGTGTGCATTATTCAGGAACACACATTTTCAATAACTTGCCAGCAGCCATAAAAAGCTTAACAACCAATGAAATTCAGTTTAAGAGAAGCCTAAAGGATTTATTGGTGGCCAACTCCTTCTACTCCATTGATGAATTTCTTAGTAAAACCAACTGATTTGTATATAAGTACAACATAACTTCTGCACAATTTCAGTGCAGTAATGTGTTCACTGAAAATTTGTGTGTGTGTGTGTGTGTGTGTAAGTATAATCTAACTTCTGCACCATTTCAGTGCAGTAATGTGTTCATTGTAAATAAGTATTACAGTAGTTGTATTACATGTTTATTACCTTATAAATAAATAAAAAACGTTTTTTATTTTAAATTCAGTGCATTAGTATTTGTAAAATGACTCTTAGTGTTCATTAAAAATGACGATCATTCCACTTGGGACCTGTGGAATGGTACATTAGCTTATTTGTTTTAGTTGTAAATATTTGTCATGTATTGTTGTTTTTCTGACTTGTTCCACATCCAGGAGGACCTCCTCACTACGGATCAATTGGAATGAAAGTAAATCTAATCTAATCTAATCAAATTAAGAGAATGTAGAATCAATATCAAGGTTAACAACAACAAAAATTTGAACAGAAGCTATTTAAAGCTAATGCAAATTTCCATTCCTGAAATGGGGAAATTTGTGAGGTCATTAAAGAAATACAGTTCACTGACAAACATCAAGTGTTCCTAGACCATGGGACTCTCTCTTTGAATGAACAAGGTGATGCACCACACAAACTGTGCAACTACCATCAACACATTATGTAATTAATTTTAAAAATACAGGTTTTTACCCACCATAAGACTATTACACTGAATAACCACTATAAATTCAAAATAGCTTTAATATAGTAACAGTCCTTAAATGTACAGAACTGATGTTTTTTACAAATACTCCACAAAACAGCCTTATGCCTTACAACAACAAAAACTGTAGAAAATGCATCAAACTGTTTATGGACATCTGACACATGCTCTCCTTCATATTATTATAAAATGGATCACTCGACTGAACACTTATTAGCTTACCACTGATACAATACACTTGCCCTTGAAAGCTAATAGGATATCTTAGTACATTTCATTTGTCACCATCAAATTCAACAGTTATCTACCTTCAAGACTATAGTAAACTTTGGATTAAAATGTCTCTGCTCACATATTAGAAAATCTTGTTATATCTCCCATTAAATAGTGAAATTACCTATCCATCTATTTGAGTGAAAGTAGGGAATGGTTTTCTCATCTGACAAAAGGGAACAAATACCTAACATGGTTGTGAGTAGTGTTACCAGGTGATATTTAAATACTAAACACCTCCTGAACAGGCCAAGAAAGCACAACTGTACCGACTGACTACCGTGTCATCCTCAGGCCATTGGCATCACTAGATGCGTAGATCGAGGGTTATGTGGTTAGCACATCACTCTCCCAGTCACATATCTGTTTCTCAGACCGAGGTAACATTTGCAATTGTAAAATAAATGTCCTTCATTTTTTTTTTTTGGGGGGGGGGGGGGGGGTTTGTTCATGTGTACTGATGTATTAATTCACTGCATATATGGAGCTCTAGTTTAAGTATTAAGAAACCCCAGTCACTGATATCAATCAGTGGGAAAAACGTTTTTCCAGGTTCACTCCAGTTAGTACAATCTAATCGCTAACGTAGTAATGTCTAATCTGTTACAGCACCTTCTTTAATAAACAGATTACCGATGGCACAGCTAATTTTGTAAAACATTTTTCTTTGTACTGATAACATTTCATCTTATAAATCTGAATAATTATGATCAGGTTTGTTCTGGTATATGGTTGATATTCATGTTTAAATATTCCATCTATCCACAAATGACAAAGAGATCTAACACACCACACTGCTTCATGTATTTCAAGGTAAACTATAAAAGTAGGCAGCACTTTAATTTAAACACGATGAATATGCAAAAAGAGAATAATAACAAATTCTACTGTTAAGCTGTGTAAATGAGAAGTGGCATGGTTTTGATACATGCTTTTGATACATTAAGTATGAAGCAATAAACACTGCATTCAATGATATAGACTATACTAGAGAGAAAGTTGCAAATGTTTTTGAAATACCTCAGGAAGGAAATGGATAATGTTAGTGTTCTTGAACATAAAACCATCATGAGAAATAAGTCTCTCCTTCAATAAATGAAATCAAAATATAAAGCAGAAACCACTAATCATCTGTCTCTCCAGGAAATTAAAATTACTGTCATGCGTAATGAACATCCAATACAGATATAACTGCCTTTTCAACAAGAGTGTCTTCTAGTGAAGACAAAAACATAAGCAGAAGGAGACTAAAGTAAGTGGTTTATACATACCTGCAGTAATATTTCTCCCATATATTTACTAATTGCCACATAAAGTGAACTGGGATGAAAATAGTCTCATCAAAGATGAATATTAAATATAATTTGTAATTCAGGATAGCATGATTAGCAAAAGCTGCATCCTTTATGATGTTAAGTCTGATATAAATTAAACTGATTATCTGAAAAGTATGTTAAAGGTGTATATCGGGCTATCTATGTAATCTGCTTTAAGAAGTACTATAACGTACTCATATGAAAGGAAGTACATTGTGATACACAAAAACATTTTTGTTAGACTAATGTACAATAAAAACACCTAATATAGAATAGTGGTAGCTTATTAAACTTATTTCTCCATTCAGAAATGGCATTGATATTACTGTTGTTCTATGCCTAACAAATCATAGAACATGAGCATGCAATGCACGGTATAGATTCATTACAAAAGTACTAGAATTATTAGTTGTCGTCATTAAATGTGTAACACTAGAAAACACAGAGCTCGGTTCACTCATTAATACTTAGCATTGACGTGGACGTTCCTTCTTCAGACTAGTTTATTAAAGTCAACATTTAAAACAACAAGACCTGAGTCATTATTGACCTTTCAGAAGATGCCAAACTCTGTTGGTTAATCAATCAACTGTTTCTTGTCTTCCAATGTAGTTGGAATTACTTCATATGTGAAGGTGTGCCACTAGGCAGCAGAGCAACAGAAGAGCATAACTCATTAAAATGCCTTGTTACAACCCTAATGTTGCCCTGCTGCACAATGGCAATGTTCCAATAGGAAACTCTTGTATGTACTCAGTCATCCTCTTTAGTGATTTGAAAGATCGCGCTCTATGCAAGCACATGAAAATAAGTTTTTCTTTTGAAACAATGACAAATTTTAATTAAATTATCTGTATGGAAGAGTATTGTTGCTTTGAACACATTTCACACTTTCGTCTCTTGCCATCCCTGTAATCGATGCTTGATATATTTTCTGTTTGCATATTGAAATAAAAGCATTTTCCTTGCATGTAATGCAGTCTCTCCTGTAATTACAAAACATGTTCCAGTTGTATAAGACATTTCCAAATGTGAAAAATTGTTCTCAAGTACAATATGGCCATGTAATATGGTCATGTACCTGAGAACAAACATTCCATTCAGATTTAAAAGTACTGAAATTGGTAAAATATTAATACTGCATGAAAAAGCCTCTCTGTTGTACCTTCACTCTACTACATACCAATAACAAGGAAGTTACTCACAATAAGAACATATATAAGCAAAATCCAGATGTAAGTTGCAAAAAGGAACTGAACAGAAGCTATCAAATTAAGAGAATGTAGAATCAATATCAAGGTTAACAACAACAAAAATTTGAATAGAAGCTATTTAAAGCTAATGCAAATTTCCTTTCCTGAAATGGGGAAATTTGTGAGGTCATTAAAGAAATACAGTTCACTGACAATCATCAAGTGTTCCTAGACCATGGGACTGTCTCTTTGAATGAACAAGGTGATGCACCACACAAACTGTGCAACTACCATCAACACATTATGTAATTAATTTTAAAAATACATGTTTTTACCCACCATAAGACTATTACACTGAAAAACCACTATAAATTCAAAACAGCTTTAATATAGTAACAGTCCATAAATGTATAGAACTGATATTATTTACAAATACTCCACAAAACAGCCTTATGCCTTACAACAACAAAAACTGTAGAAAATGCATCAAACTGTTTATGGACATCTGAATCATGCGCTCCTTCATATTATTAAAAATGGATCACTCGACTGAACACTTAACAGCTTACCACTGATACAATACTCTTGCCCTTGAAAGCTAATAGGATATCTTAGTACATTTCATTTGTCACCATCAAATGCAAATACATAAAACAGTTAATTACCTTCAAGACTATAGTAAACTTTGGATTGAAATGTCTCTGCTAACATATTAGAAAATCTAGTTATATCTCCCATTAAAAAGTCAAATTACCTATCCATCTATTTAAGTGAAAGTAGGGAATGGTTTTCTCATCTGACAAAAGGGAACAAATACCTAACATGGTTGTGAGTAGAGTTACCAGGTGATATTTAAATACTAAACACCTCCTGAACAGGCCATGAAGGCACAACTCTACCGACTGACTACCGTGTCATCCTCAGGCCATTGGCATCACTGGATGCGTAGATCGAGGGTTATGTGGTTAGCACATCACTCTCCCAGTCACATGTCTGTTTCTCAGACCGAGGTAACATTTGCAATTGTAAAATAAATGTCCTTCATTTTTTCGGGGGGTTTTGTTCATGTGTACTGATGTATTAATTCACTGCATATATGGAGCTCTAGTTTAAGTATTAAGAAACTCCAGTCACTGATATCTATCAGTGGGAAAAGTTTATCCAGGTTCACTCCAGTTAGTACAATCTAATCACTAATGTAGTAATGTCTAATCTGTTACAGATTACCGTATGACACAGATATATTTGCAAATTGTTTTTCTTTGTACTGATAACACTTCATCTAATAAATCTGAATATTTTGATCAGGTTTCTTCTGGTATATGGTTGATATTCATGCTTAAATATTCCATCTATCCACAAATGACGAAGATATCTAACACACCACACTGCTTCATGTATTTCAAGGTAAACTATAAAAGTAGGTAGCACTTTAATTTAAACACGATGAATACGCAAAAAGAGAATAATAACAATTTCTACTGTTAAGCTGTGTAAATGAGAAGTGGGATGGTTTTGATACATGCTTTTGATACATTTAGTATGAAGCAATAAACACTGCATTTAATTATATAGACTACACTTGAGAGAAATTTGCAAATATTTGTGAAACACCTAAGGAAGGAAGTGGGTAGTGTTAGTGTTCTTGAACATAAAACCATCATGAAAAATAGGTGTCTCCTTCAATAAATGAAATCAAAATATAAAGCAGAAACCACTAATCGTCTGTCTCTCCAGGAACTTAAAATTACTGTCATGCATAATGAACATCCAATACAGAAATAACTGCCTTTTCAACAAGAGTGTCTTCTAGTGAAGACAAAAACATAAACAGAAGGAGACTAAAGTAAGTGGTTTATACATACCTGCAGTAATATTTCTCCCATATATTTACTAATTGCCACATAAAGTGAACTGGGATGAAAATAGTCTCATCTAAGATGAATATTAAATATAATTTGTAATTCAGGATAGCCTGATTAGCAAAAGCTGCATCCTTTATGATGTTAAGTCTGAAATAAATTAAACTGTTTATCTGAAAAGTATGTTAAAGGTGTATATCGGGCTATCTAAGTAATCTGCTTTAAGAAGTACTATAACGTACTCATATGAAAGGAAGTACATTGTGATACAAAGAAACATTTTTGTTAGACTAATGTACAATAAGAACACCTAATATAGAATAGTGGTAGCTTATTAAACTTATTTCTCCATTCAGAAATGGCATTGATATTACTGTTATTCTATGCCCAACAAATCATAGAACATGAGCATGCAATGCACGGTATAGATTCATTACAAAAGTACTAGAATTATTAGTTGTCGTCATTAAATGTGTAACACTAGAAAACACAGAGCTCGGTTCACTCATTAATACTTAGCATTGACGTGGACGTTTCTTCTTCAGACTAGTTTATTTAAGTCAACATTTAAAACAACAAGAGCTGAGTCATTATTGACCTTTCAGATGATGCCAAACTCTGTTGGTTAATCAATCAACTGTTTCTTGTCTTCCAATGTAGTTGGAATTACTTCATATGTGAAGGTGTGCCACTAGGCAGCAGAGCAACAGAAGAGCATAACTCATTAAAATGCATTGTTACAACCCTAATGTTGCCCTGCTGCACAATGGCAATGTTCCAATAGGAAACTCTTGTATGTACTCAGTCATCCTCTTTAGTGATTTGAAAGATCGCGCTCTATGCAAACACATGAAAGTAAATTTTCTTTTCAAACAATGACAAATTTTAATTAAATTATCTGTATGGAGGAGTGTTGTTGCTTTGAACACATTTCACACTTTCGTCTCTTGCCATCCCTGTAATCGATGCTTGTTGTATTTTCTGTTTGTATATTGAAATAAAAGCATTTTCCTTGCATGTAATGCAGTCTCTCTGTTCATTACAAAACATGTTCCAGTTGTATAAGACATTTCCAAATGTGAAAAATTGTTCTCAAGTACAATATGGCCATGTAATATGGTCATGTACGTGAGAACAAACATTCCATTCAGATTTAAAAGTACTGAAATTGGTAAAATATTAATACTGCATGTAAAAGCCTCTCTGTTGTACCTTCACTCTACTACATACCAATAACAAGGAAGTTAGTCACAATAAGAACACATATTAGCAAAATCCAGATGTAAGGTTCAAAAGGAATTGAACAGAAGCTATCAAATTAAGAGAATGTAGAATCAATATCAAGGTTAACAACAACAAAAATTTGAACAGAAGCTATTTAAAGCTAATGCAAATATCCATTCCTGAAATGGGGAAATTTGTGAGGTCATTAAAGAAATACAGTTCACTGACAAACATCAAGTGTTCCTAGACCATGGGACTGTCTCTTTGAATGAACAAGGTGATGCACCACACAAACTGTGCAACTACCATCAACACATTATGTAATTAATTTTAGAAATATAGGTTTTTACCCACCATAAGACTATTACACTGAATAACCACTATAAATTCAAAACAGCTTTAATATAGTAACAGTCCTTAAATGTATAGAACTGATATTTTTTACAAATACTCCACAAAACAGCCTTATGCCTTACAACAACAAATACTGTAGAAAATGCATCAAACTGTTTATGGACATCTGAATCATGCTCTCCTTCATATTATTATAAAATGGATCACTCGACTGAACACTTAACAGCTTACCACTGATACAATACACTTGCCCTTGAAAGCTAATAGGATATCTTAGTACATTTCATTTGTCACCATCAAATGCAAATACATAAAACAGTTATTTACCTTCAAGACTATAGTAAACTTTGGATTAAAATGTCTCTGCTCACATATTACAAAATCTTGTTATATCTCCCATTAAAAATTGAAATTACCTATCCATCTATTTGAGTGAAAGTAGGGAATGGTTTTCTCATCTGACAAAAGGGAACAAATACCTAACATGGTTGTGAGTAGTGTTACCAGGTGATATTTAAATACTAAACACCTCCTGAACAGGCCATGAAGGCACAACTGTACCGACTGACTACCGTGTCATCCTCAGGCCATTGGCATCACTGGATGCGTAGATCGAGGGTTATGTGGTTAGCACATCACTCTCCCAGTCACATGTCTGTTTCTCAGACCGAGGTAACATTTGCAATTGTTAAATAAATGTCCTTCATTTTTTTGGGGGGGGGGGGTTTGTTCATGTGTACTGATGTATTAATTCACTGCATATATGGAGCTCTAGTTTAAGTATTAAGAAACCCCAGTCACTGATATCAATCAGTGGGAAAAGTTTTTCCAGGTTCACTCCAGTTAGTACAATCTAATCGCTAATGTAGTAATGTCTAATCTGTTACAGCACCTTCTTTAATAAACAGATTACCGTATGACACAGCTAATTTTGTAAAACATTTTTCTTCGTACTGATAACATTTCATCTTATAAATCTGAATAATTATGATCAGGTTTTTTCTGGTATATGGTTGATATTCATGTTTAAATATTCCATCTATCCACAAATGACAAAGAGATCTAACACACCACACTGCTTCATGTATTTCAAGGTAAACTATTAAAAGTAGGCAGCACTTTAATTTAAACACGATGAATACGCAAAAAGAGAATAATAACAATTTCTACTGTTAAGCTGTGTAAATGAGAAGTGGGATGGTTTTGATACATGCTTTTGATACATTAAGTATGAAGCAATAAACACTGCATTTAATGATATAGACTATACTAGAGAGAAAGTAGCAAATGTTTTTGAAACACCTAAGGAAGGAAGTGGGTAGTGTTAGTGTTCTTGAACATAAATCCATCATGAGAAATAAGTCTCTCCTTCAATAAATGAAATCAAAATATAAAGCAGAAACCACTAATCATCTGTCTCTCCAGGAAATTAAAATTACCATCATGCGTAATGAACATCCAATACAGAAATAACTGCCTTTTCAACAAGAGTGCCTTCTAGTGAAGACAAAAACATAAGCAGAAGGAGACTAAAGTAAGTGGTTTATACATACCTGCAGTAATATTTCTCCCATATACTTACTAATTGCCACATAAAGTGAACTGGGATGAAAATAGTCTCATCTAAGATGAATATGAAACATAATTTGTAATGCAGGATAGCCTGATTAGCAAAAACTGCATCCTTAATGTGGGTACGTCTGATATAAATGAAACTGTTTATCTGAGAATTAAGTTGAAGGTGAATATCAGGCTATTTATGTATTCTGTTTTAAGTTGAGCCACTAGGCAGCAGAGCAACAAAAGAGCATAACTCATTAAAATGCATTGTTACAACCCTAATGTTGCCCTGCTGCACAATGGCAATGTTCCAATAGGAAACTCTTGTATGTACTCAGTGATCCTCTTTAGTGATTTGATAGATCACGCTCTATGCAAACACATGAAAGTAACTTTTCCTTCTGAATCAATGACAACTTTTACTGAAACTATGTGTATGAAAGAGTGTTGCTGCTTTGAACACATTTCACTCTTTCGTCTTTTGCCATCCCTGTAATCGATGTTTGATATATTTTCTGTTTGCATATTGAAATAAACGCATATTCCCTGCATGCAATGCAGTCTCTCCTGTAATTACAAAACAGGTTCCAGTCGTATAAGACATTTCCAAATGTGAAAAATTGTTGTAAACTACAATATGGCCATGTAATATGGTCACGTACCTAAGAACAATTATTCTATTCAGATTTAAAAGTACTGAAATTGGCAAAATATTAATACATATCAATAACAAGGAAGTTAGTCACAATAAGAACACATATAGTCAAAAACCAGATATAAGTTTAAAAAGAAACTGAACAGAAGCTATCAAATATAAGAGAATGTAGAATCAAAATCAATATTAACAACAACAAACATTTGAACTGAAGCTATTTAAAGCTAATGCAAATCTCCGTTCCTAAAATGGGGAAATTTGTGACGATATTAAAAAAATATAGTTCACTGACACATATCTAGTGTTCCAAAATCATGGGACTCTCTCTTTGAAGGAACAAGGTGATGCACCACATAAACTGGATATCTACCATCGACACATTATGTTATTAATTTTAAAAATACCGATTTTTACCCACCATAATACTATTAAACTGAACAACCACTACAAATTCAAAATAGCTTTAATATAGTAACAGTCCTTAAATGTATAGAACTGATATTATTTACAAATACTCCACAAAACAGCCTTATGCCTTACAACAACAAAAACCATAGAAAATATATCAAAATGTTTATGGACATCTCAATCATATCCTCCTTCACATGATTATAAAATGGATCACTTGACTGAACACCTAACAGCTTACCACTGATACAATAGTCTTGCCCCTGAAAGCTAATATGATATCTTAGTACATTTCATTCATCACAATCAAATGCAAATACATAAAACAGTTATTTACCTTCAAGACTATAGTAAACATTGGATTAACATGCCTCTGCTCACATATTGGAAAATCTTGTTATATCTCCCATTAAAAAGTGAAATTACCTATCCATCTATTTGAGTGAAAGTAGGGAATGGTTTTCTCATCTGACAAAAGGGAACAAATACCTAACATGGTTGTGAGTAGTGTTACCAGGGGATATTCAAATACTAAACACCTCCTGAACAGGCCATGAAGGCACAACTGTACCGACTGACTACCATGTAATCCTCAGGCCATTGGCGTCACTGGATGCGTAGATCGAGGGTCATATGGTTAGCACATCACTCTCCCAGTCATATGTCTGTTTCTCAGACCAAGGTGATATTTGCAATTGTAAAATAAATGTCCTTCATTTTTTTAAGGTTATTGTGCATGTGTACTGATGTAGAATTTACTGCATATATGGGGCTCTACTTTAAGTATTAAGAAACCCCAGTCACTGATATCAATCAGTGAGAAAAGTTTTTCCAGGTTCACTCCAGTTAGTACAATCTAATCGCTAATGTAGTAATGTCTAATCTGTTACAGCACCTTCTTTAATAAACAGATTACCGTGTGACACAGCTAATTTTGCAAAATCTTTTTCTTCGTACTGATAACATTTCATCTAATAAATCTGAATAATTATGATCAGGTTTTTTCTGGTATATGGTTGATATTCATTTTTAAATACTCCATCTATTCACATATGATGAAGATATCTAACACACCACACTGCTTCGTGTATTTCAAGGTAAACTATAAAAGTAGGCGGCACTTTAATTTAAACATGAGGAATATGCAAAAAGAGAATAATGACAATTTCTACTGTTAAGCTGTGTAAATGAGATGTGGGATGGTTTTGATACATGCTTTTGATACATTTAGTATGAAGCAATAAACACTGCATTTAATGATATAGACTATACTTGAGAGAAAGTTGCAAATATTTTTGAAACACCTAAGGAAGGAAGTGGGTAATGTTAGTGTTCTTGAACATAAAACCATCATGAGAAATAAGTCTCTCCTACGATAAATGAAATCAAAATATAAAGCAGAAACCACTAACCATCTGTCTCTCCAGGAAATTAAAATTACTGTCATGCGTAATGAACATCCATTACAGAAATAACTGCCTTTTCAAAATGAGTGTCTTCTGGTGAAGACAAGAAGATAAGCTGAAGGAGACTAATGTAAGTGGTTTATACATACCTGCAGTAATATCTCTCCCATATATTTACTAATTGCCACATAAAGTGAATTGGGATAAAAATAGTCTCATCTAAGATGAATATTAAATATAATTTGTAATGCAGGTTTCCCTGATTAGCAAAAACATCATCCTTTATGCAGTTAAATCTGATATAAATTATGCTGTTTATCGGAATGGTAAGTTAAAGGTGAATATCCGACTATCTATGTCTTCTGCGTTGAGAAATACTATAACGTACTGATGCGAAGGAAAGTGAATTGTGATGGACAGAAACATTTTTGCTAAACTAATGTATAATTAAAACACTTAATATAGAAGAGTAGTAAATTATTAAACTTATTTCTCCATTCAGCAATGGCATTGATATTACTGTTGTTCTATGCTTAACAAATCATAGAACATGAGCATGCAATGCATGGTATAGATTCATAGCAAAAGTACTAGAATTATTAGTTGTTGTCATTAAATGTGTAACAGCAGAAAAAGCTGAGCCCAGTTCACTCATTAATACTTACCATTGACGAGGACGTTTCTTCCTTAGACCAGTTTATTAAAATCAACATTTAATACAACCAAAACTGATTCATTATTGACCTTTCAGATGATGCCAAACTCTGTTGGTTAACCAATCATCAGTTTCTTGTATTCCAATGTAGTTGTAGTTACTTCATATGTGAATGTGTGCCACTAGGCAGCAGAGCAACAGAAGAGCATAACTCATTAAATTGCATTGTTACAACCCTAATGTTGCTCTGCTGAACAATGGCAATGTTCCAATAGGAAACTCTCGTACATACTCAATCATCCTCTTTAGTGATTTGAAAGATCACGCTCTATGCAAACACATGAAAGTAACTTTTTTCTTTTGAATCAGTGACAACTTTTAATGAAATTATCTGTATGGAAGAGTGTTGTTGCTTTGAACACATTTCACACTTTCGTCTCTTGCCATCCCTGTAATCGATGTTTGATATATTTTCTGTTTACATATTGAAATAAAAGCATTTTTCTTGCATGTAATGCAGTCTCTCCTGAAATTACAAAACATGTTCCAGTAGTATAAGACATTTCCAAATGTTAAAAATTGTTCTCAAGTGCAATATGGCCATGTAATATGGTCATGTACCTAAGAACAAATATTCCATTCAGATTTAAAAGTACTGAAATTGGTAAAATATTAATACTGCATGAAAAAGCCTCTCTGTTGTACCTTCATTCTACTACATACCAATAACAAGGAAGTTAATCACAATAAGAACACATATAAGCAAAATCCAGAGGTAAGTCTAAAAAGAAACTGAACAGAAGCTATCAAATTAAGAGAATGTAGAATCAATATCAAGGTTAACAACAACAAAAATTTGAACAGAAGCTATTTAAAGCTAATGCAAATTTCCTTTCCTGAAATGGGGAAATTTGTGAGGTCATTAAAGAAATACAGTTCACTGACAAACATCAAGTGTTCCTAGACCATGGGACTCTCTCTTTGAATGAACAAGGTGATGCACCACACAAACTGTGCAACTACCATCAACACATTATGTAATTAATTTTAAAAATACAGGTTTTTACCCACCATAAGACTATTACACTGAATAACCACTATAAATTCAAAACAGCTTTAATATAGTAACAGTCCTTAAATGTATAGAACTGATATTTTTTACAAATACTCCACAAAACAGCCTGATGCCTTACAACAACAAAAACCATAGAAATTGCATGAAACTGTTTATGGACATCTCAATCATGCTCTCCTTCACATGATTATAAAATGGATCACTTGACTGAACACTTAACAGCTTACCATTGATACAATACTCTTGCCCTTGAAAGCTAAAAGGATATCTTAGTACATTTCATTCGTCACCATCAAATGCAAATACAGAAAACCATTATTTACCTTCAAGACTATAGTAAACATTGGATTAACATGTCTCTGCTCACATATTAGAAAATCTTGTTATATCTCCCATTACAAAATGATATTACCTATCCATCTATCTGAGTGAAAGTAGGGAATGTTTTTCTTATCTGACAAAAGGGAACAAATACCTAACATGGTTGTGAGTAGTGTTACCAGGTGATATTTAAATACTAAACACCTCCTGAACGGGCTATGAAGGCACAACTGTACCGACTGACTACCGTGTCATCCTCAGGCCATTGGCGTCACTGGATGCGTAGATGGAGGGTCATGTGGTCAGCACATCGCTCTCCCAGTCACATGTCTGTTTCTGAGACCGAGGTCATATTTGCAACTGTTAGATAAATGTCCTCAGTTCTTTGGCAGTTACTGTTCATGTGTACTGGTGTAGAATTTACTGCAGATATGGAACTCTATTTTAAGTACTAAGACCAATAATAAGGAAGTTAATCACCTTAGAAGCATGTATAATCAAAAACCTGATGAACGTTTTCAAAAACTTTAACAGAAGTTATCAAATGAAGAGGAAGTGTAATCAAAAACGAGATGGAGGTTTAAAAAATTTGAACAAAAGATATTGAAAGCCAACGCAAATTTCCTTTCCTGAAATGGGGAAATTTGTGAGGACACTAAAGAAACACAGTTCACTGGCAAATATCAAGTGTTCCGAAATGAAGGGAACCTCTCTTTCAAGTAACAAAGTACTATATGGTCTTGTAATATGGTCATGTACCTATGAACAAATATTCCATTCAGACTTAAAAATGCTGAAATTGGCAAAATATTATTAATACTGCATGAAATATTCCATTTGTTATATTTTCCCTCTCCTACATACCAATAACAAGTAAGTTAATAACATTAATAACACATGTAATCAAAAACCAGATGGAAGTTTAAAATTAAACTCAACAGAAGCTATCAAATTAAGAGAATATGTAATCAAAAACAAGATGAAGATTTTAAAAAATTTGAAAAGAAGCTATTTAAAGCCACTGCAAATTTTCTTTCCTGAAATGGGAAATTTGTGAGGACACTACAGAATCTCAGTCCACTGGCATTTATCAAGTGTTTCAAAATCCAGCGACCCTCTTTTTCAAGGAACAAGGTGATGCAAAACACACATTATGTAAATAATTTTAGAAATTGGAATTTTACCCACCATAACACTCTTTAACCAAACAATAACTATGAATTCAAAATAACTTCAATATATTAACAGTAATAAAATGTATAGAACCGCTAATATTTACAAATACTCCACAAAACAACATTATGTCTTACAACAAAAACTGTAGAAAATGCATGAAACTGCTTATGGACATCTCAACCATGCTGTCCTTCATCTGATGATGTAACAGATCACTTGACTGAAACACATTACAGTTTCCACCAGATACAATACTCTTGCCCTTTAACGCTAATAGGATATCTTAGTATAGTTCTTTCATCACCAGGACAGTTCATGTAAAAATGTCTCCTGAACTAAACAAAGGACGTAAATATTACACGTGGCTGGTAGCTGTAATGCTACATCAAATGTACCATTTTCAAATAGTATCTATTCAGCTATTTGCATTATTCTTTTGGACTCATGTAGCTGTTTGATTGTATACTTTCATTTAATGACATACCCACTCTCCACTTGTTATACTAAGAACAGTTTGGGAATGTGAGACTCCAGCTTATGTATTAAGTCTCACAATCATCATACTTGGAATAACACCAACACTTTTCCCATTTCATTCCTATAATATACTCAGGCTGATGCGCTAATTTATTAATGCGTCATCCTGTTATGCCCTCTTCCTTTATATGTAGATTATGTATAAAACACAGAATTTTTAAGAATAAGCTAGTCTCAGTACTGATGAAAGTTCATCTAAAAAATTCTATATAATTACGAGGAGGATATACTGAGCAGAGGCTGTTATCTGTCTTTAAATACTGCATCTATTCTTATCTCATGAGGACAACATATTAATCAAAGGAAACTATAGGTTGGAATAGCAATAGTTTTATACAAAGTATAAATTACTACTCAGCATAAAGATGGCACGTTGTGTTGCTAACACGTACATCAAAAATTCTGTTATGCATATGTCACCCAGCAGCTTCAGACTGTCAAGCTTTCTATTCGCACACAGTTGACATTCCATCTGCATACAATATAGACAATATTTTTGTTAGAATTATGTGAGCTTCATTATTACATACATCTAGAAAATAAGGGATCCTAATAACTTTTGACTTCAATGACCAACCATTTGTTTTGAGTAACACAAATCAATTCCTGTTGCTCACATACGATTTTATCAATTCATATGCAGTACCTATAATAACCAGGTTCCGCAGCTTGTCAAACACTTTTTCCAAGTCAAGAAACACTCCAGTAATATACGGATTGTTCTCTGTTATTCCTGTTACTATTTTGTCTATTAACTGTGCTGCAGCTACTGGGGTTAAGTAGCCTCTTCAAATGTCATGATGATGCTGACTGCACTCCATTACAGTCCTCCCATGGAGGAAAATTCCTTGGCACTACCTGGAATTGAACTCAAGTACATAGTACATGCATAGCAGCCTGTTCGACTGACCACTTTGCTATGGAAATGGACATACGATGTAGCAGGCCTTACACATCCTGGCTTTCCATTTCAATATCACTACATATGAGAAATACTGCCACTCAAGGTAATGTTCTTCTTGACTGTTTTTTTATACCCATTTTCCAAAGTTTCATATTTTCGCAAATCACAAGTACAAGGTGCTCCAGTATATTGCTTGACGTATATCTCGGTAAGTGTAAAACTGGATTGCATTTTATATTTTTCCATTGTGAGCCATCAATGGGAGGATGGTAATGGTGAGCATATATAAGTTTTTTAATGAAACCGGATGTGATTTAGATTCAGGTTGTAGATACAGTAAGTCTGAGGCAATTAGGTCCCCACTTATGCCCCTGGAATATATATCTGAAAATCTGGCAGATTTTGTCAGGCAACCTGAGAAGGACGTTGACAGTGTCTGTCAAGTTAGAATTACCAATGATCGTCTGTCATTCATAGTATAAAAGTAACTTAATGCAAAGTATTAACACCTTGTATTTTTAAGAAATGAAAATGAGATTAGAAGACACAGTGAGATTAAGTACTGCATGAACAGACAACACAATAAGACCATCTTTACATGAGCCTGCAAAAGGAATTAGAAACGACTACAGCTTGTAACTGACACACGCTTACTTTCAGGTGCAATCCTAATGTCTGTCCATGGCCAAATAGAGTGGCTCGAATCACAATGAAATGCATATAACAAACATATTAACAATTTCATAACACAACAGTCTGCAAGTATGACACAGTTGAGACTCGTACAAATGGAACAGTGTAACTGAGAAATATGTTAGATGACTATTACAGAATCTATTATTTCTGTATGTGAGAATATTTTAGTGTACTGATGTGAAAATTAGGGGAATGGTTGAGATAGAGAAATATTTTTGTTACATTAATCTACCAAACATAACACATATAACAGAATAGTCATACCAATTTAAACTCTGTCTTGCACTCACTAAGTACAACAAGTACAATGAAAGTGCTCAGAATTTTAAATCTCTTCATAAATAAAACAATAGAATTTCTGAGATATGTTTCCATACATATATAACAACAGATAGCACTTAGCTCATGTCTCTCAGTGATGTTCAACATAGCCACACATGGTCACTTCAACCACTTGGTTACTATGTCAAATACTTAAAAATATCAAATTCTGTACTGTCACTGAATGTTTACAAGACACCAATCGAAGCTGATTTTTCAAGTAACAACTGCTTGACTACCAGAATAGTCATAGTTCTAGAGATAGGACGGTGTGATGTTAGGCAAGATGTGATCAGAGGGCATCAATGCATCATTGTACAGAATTAAGAAATACTGATTTCAACCTTTAACTTTGACGATGTTAGAAAACAAAACTTTCTTAGTATTGCTACTCAAGACAACTTTTCAAGCAATTTATGCAGAGTTCTGGAGCATCATTACAATGCAAAAATGTAATAGCGTTACTGATCTTCAGAACAATAGTAAACATTGGATAAACATGTCTCTGCTCAAGTATCAGAAAATCTTGTTCTATATCCCATTAAAAGCTGATATTACCCATACTTCTGGTTGAGTGAGAGTAGAGAATGTTCTCTCTTCTGCCAAAAGAAACAAATATCAAACATGGTGTTACCAGATATGAAATAAATGTCTTCAGTTGTTTGTAGGTTATTGTTCATATGGACTGGTAGAATTTTCTGGAGATATGGAATTCTATTTTAACTATTAAGCAGCCCCAGTCACTGACGCGGATCACTGAGAATTTTTTTCCAATTGCACTCCACTTAATACATTCTAATCACTAACGTATTAATATCTAATCTGTTTCAGCACCTTCTTTTATAATCAGATTACAGTATGACACAGCACATTTTACAAAATCTTTCTCTTGGTGTTGATAGCATTTCATCTTATAAATCTCAATAATTATGATCGGGTTTTTTCTGACATATGGTTGATATTCATTTTTTCATATTTCATCTATGAACAAATGACAAAGAGAAACTATCACGCTTCACTGCTTCATGTCTTTCAAGGTAAAACATAAAAATAGACAGCACTTTAATTTAAATGTGATGAATATGCGAAAAGCGAATGATAACAATTTCTACTGTTAAGCAGTACAAATGAGAAGTGGAATGATTTGGGTACATGCTTTTGATACATTAAGTATGAAGCAAAAAAACTCTTCACTTTCAGATATATAGACTATACAAGCAAAAAGGTTGCAAATATTTTTCAAACACCTAGGAATGAAGAGGATAATGTTAGTGTTTGTGAACATAAAACCATCATGAGAAATAAATCTCCCCTACAATAAAGGAAATCAAAATATAAAGCAGGAAGCACTACTACTCTGTTTCTCCAAGAAAGGAAAATTACTGTCATGCATAATGATCATCTGTTGTGGATAGAATTGCCTTTTTAACAACAGTGTCTTCCAGTGAAGACAAAAATGTAAGCATAAGGAGCTTAGTGGTTTACACATATCTGCAGTGATATTTCTTCCAAATGTTTATCCACTGCCACATAAAGTGAACTGAGTTAAAAATAGGGTCATATGAGGTGAATGTTAAACATAATTTTATGATGACGTATTGACTGACAAGCAATGACTGCATTCTTGATATGGCTAAGTCTGATATAAATTAAATTGTTTATCTGCAAAGTATGTTAAAGCAGAATATCAGGCAATCTATGGCTTCTGCATGAAGAAATATCATTACATACTGATATGAAAGGAAGTAAATTATGATACATAGAATCGCTTTTGTTAAACTAATGTTCAGTACAAACACATAAGATACAATAGTGGTAAGCTACTAAGCTATTTCCATAAGCAGTACTGTCATTGATGTTGCTGTTTTTCTGTCCCAAACAAGTCTTAGAACAAGAGCATGAGGGGTCACATATATACTCATTGCCAATCTATTAGAATTGCTTACAAGTTGTCATTAGGTGTGTAACACTAGAAAGTGCTGAGCACATCACTCATTGATACTTAAAATTCCTGTGGATGTTCTTTCCATAGACCAGTTTCTTAAAGACAATACTTAACACTTTAAAAGGTGAATCATCATTTCATCATTACCTTTTCAGATGATATCAACCACAGTTGGTTCCACTGTCAATAATTTCATGTCTACTAAAGTAGTTGCATTTACTTCATAAGTGATGATGTGCCACTAGGCAGTAGACAGCAGAAGGCTGTATCTTACTATGATACATAGTTACAACCTCCGGACATCCAGCTGACAATGAAAATGGTCGACAGGGAATCTGGATATCTATTCACTCATTACTCAGTGATCTGAAACATCACTCTCTATGCAAACAAATAAAAGCATTATTTTCCTTTGACACAGTGGACAAGTTTTATTAATTTATCTCTATAGAGGAGTGTTGTACCTTGGAATACTTTTGTCTCTTTTACCTATTGCCAGCCCAATAACAGTAGTTTATTATATTTTCTGATTCAATTTTGAAGTAACAGCATTCAGTTTTCATGTGATGCAGACTTTTCGTGAATTTACAAAAATTGCTCCAGATTTGTAAGATTTCTCCAAATGCGAAAATCTGTTCCAAGGTACAAAATGGCCATGTACCTACAAACAAATATTCTGTTCATATTTAAAAGTGCTGAAACTGGCAAAATCTCCACTACATTCCAATAACAAGGAAGTTAATCAAATTAAGTGGAAGTATTATAAACGACCAAATACAAGTTAAAAAATTTTGAACAGAATCTGTTGGAAACCAACTCAAATTTCCATTGGTACATCTTGTTTCAACACAAAGATGGTAAATGACAAAATGTTCCCTGAACATTTCTGAAATGGGGAAATTTGTGAGGACATTACAGAAATTCAATTCATTGTGAAATATCGAATGTCCCAAGCTAAAGAGACATTCTGCTACTAGGGACAAGATGATGCACAACACAAAGTGTGGCTTATCTACCCACATATAATGTAATTAGTTTTAAAAAACTCAGAATTTTACTCACCATTATACTGTTAACTGAACAATAACAAAACATTCCAAATAATTTTTACATAATGAGATTTTCACTCTGCAGCAGAGTGTGCAGATTAAAACTGTGTGCCAGACCAAGACTCGAACTCGGGATCTTTGCCTTTCGTGGGCAAGTTCTCTACCAACTGAGCTACCCAAGCATGACTCACACCCCATCCTCACAGCTTTACTTCTGCCAGTACCTCGCCTCGTACCTTCCAAACTTTACAGAAGCTCTCCTGCGAACCCTGCAGAACTAGGACTCCTGAAAGAAAGTACATTGCAGAGACAAGGCTTAGCCACAGCCTGGGGGATGTTTCCAGAATGAGATTTTTCACTCTGCAGTGGAGTGTGCCCTGATATGAAACTTCCTGGCAGATTAAAACTGTGTGCCGGACCGAGACTCGAACTTGGGACCTTTGCCTTTCGTGGGTAAGTGCTGGTAGAGCACTCTGTTATGCTTTCCTTTGTGTGATTATAAAATGGATATCTAGACTGAAACAATGAACAGGAACATTATATGTTTCTGGGTACACTTCCCCCAAACACAATACTCTTCCCCTAGAAAAATATTAGATTACCTTGGTACATCTTATTTCAACACAAAGATGGTACATGATGAAGTGTTTCCTGAACTACAATAAAAAACTAAACTCCACCTGAAAGCCCAACTGCACCAACTGGCCCTGTCATTCTCAACCCACAGGTGCCACTGGATGTGGACATGGAGGGGCATGTGGTCAGTTTGCCACTCTCCATGCTGTATGTTAGTTTGTGAACCATAAATTAAACAAAGGGCACAAATATTATACGTAGCTGTTAGCAGTATTGCTACATAAAATGTGTCATTGTAAAATAGCATCCACTCAGTTATCTGCATTGTTCTATTCGACTCATGTATGTGTTTGGTTCTAGACATTAATTTAATGACTTCCCCTCTCTCAGCTTGTTTTACTTAGAACAGTTTGCAGGTGTGAAACTCCAGCTTAAATATTAATTCATACAATTCTCATACTCAGAATGCTGCCAAAGCATTTTGCATTGCACTCCTATTAATATATTCCAACTTATGCACTAATTTATTAATGCTTGATCCTATCATGCTCTCTTCTTTTATATGCAGATATGTATAAAGTACAGCATATGTTAGAATAATCTAGCCTCAATATTGATGACATTTCATCTCAGAAATCTGTACAGTTATGATAAGGTTTTACTGAGCCATGGCTGATATCCATCTTTGAATACTTCATCCATACATCTCTCATGAGGACAATGGAAAGTACAGGGTGGAATATCAACAATATTATGCAAAGCATAAATTGCTACTCACTATAAAGATGACATAATGAGTTGCTGACAGGAGTAACAAAAAGAATGTTACACATTTGTTGCCCAACTTGTCCAGACTGTCAAGCTTTGAGTTTGAACAGAGTTGACATACCATCTGCATACAGTACACACAATATTTTTTGTAGAGTTGTATCAACAGTGCTTTGTATCATTTAGATAAATTAATAAAATAAGAGATCTTAATATGGCATCCTGAGGATCTCCTCACTTTACATCAGTAATTTTTTATTTGTATAACCCACCATTTGTTTTAGGTAACACAAATTGTTTCCCACTGCTCACATATGATTTTATCAATTCATGCACTGTCCCTCTAATAACAAGTTTCCACGGCTTGTCACGTAATATAGTGATGGTGACAGAACCAAAATCTTTCTCAAACTCAAACAACAGTAACACACTGCTTTTTCACTATTGCAGTTATTGTTTTGTCTATTAACTGTGCCGCAGCTACTGAAGTTGATTATCTCATCAACTATCAAGATGAGGTTGACTTCACTTCATTACAGTCCTCCTATGAAGAAAAATCCACAGCAGCAGCTGGAATGGAACTTCAGTCGAACAAATAGCAGTCAGTTCCATTGACCACTCTGCTATAGCAATGGACTTATGACATAGCAGGCTTTACATAGTGTGTCTCTCCATTTTAATGAGACTTCACATTAGAAATCCTGCCTCTCAAAATAAGGTTCTTCTGAGTATTTGTTAATACCAACCTTCATACGCACATCAAAAACGTTTTGCATTACCCCAGTTCCCAAAACTCCTGAAGATAGACGTTGACTGTGGATATTGTATCACAGACACAGTCCCTTTGACTGTTCAGAGATGTCACTAATCCCATCCAAAGGTGTAAACAACCATGCATGAGCAGCACCTATTAGACAGAGAGGGTCTGACAGCCGATCTGTTCCAGTCATTCCACCAAGAAGGAGGTACACGGCTCGTGTCATCTGTAGTTCAACCATGCCTAGACAGTCAATGCCACGGTTTGATCATGTAAATGGGCCCAACAACATGTTGAATGGACCACTTGGGATTGGCATCACATTCTCTTCACCAATGAGTGCTGCATATGCTTTCAACCAGACAATCGTCAGAGATGTGTTTGGAGGCAACCCTGTCAGGCTGAACGCCTTAGACGCACTATCTGGCGAGTGCAACAAGGTGGAGGTTCCCTGCTGTTTTGGGGCGGCATTATGTGAGACTGACATACACAGCTGGTGGTCATGGAATGCAACGTATTGGCTGTACGATACGTGAATTCCATCCTCCGACTGATAGTGCAACCATATCGGCAGCATATTTCTGTGCCCCAATTGTGCACATCTTATGAATGACTTCCTTCAGGACATCACTCGACTACAGTGGCCAACATGTTCTCCAGACATGAATCCTATCAAACATGCCTGTGATAGACTGAAAAGGGCTGTTTATGGATGGTGTGACCCACCAATTACTCTGAGGGATCTACGCTGAATTGCCGTTGAGGAGTGGGACAATCTGGACCAACAGTGCCTTGATGAATCCTTAGTTATTTGTGGGATACTGTTCAAGTGGACTCAATTAGAATTTTTTTCAGGTTGTGCAGCTCCATTTTAAGTATGAAGATGCACAGGTCAGTGACATGGAACAGCAACAAAGGTTTTGCAGTTTCACTCTGCTTAATACATTCAGACTAATGAATTAATATATCAATTTCTGATCTATTACATTAGTTTGTACATAAATGGATTGAAATGTGACTCAGTAGATTTTACAGAATGTTTCTCTCAGTATTGATAACATTTCATCTCAGAAATCTTAATAATCACTATCAGGTTTTTTCTGACAGATGGTTGAAATCCATATTTAAATATTTCATCTGTCCACAAATGACATAGACAAACTATCACATCTCATTGCTTTGTGTATTTCAAGGTATTGCTGAAAAGTTGGCAGTACTTTTATTTAACCACAATGAATATGCAACAAGAGAATGGTAACAATGTGTGTTGTTACATAGTACAGTGAGAAAAGGGGTGGTTTAGATACAGGCTTTTGATATGCTGAGTATGGAGCAAGAAACCATCCACCTACAGATATGGAATGTCATCCAAAAAAGTAGAAAATTTTTTCAAACAGCTAGGGAAGGAAAAGGACAATGTTAATGCCTGTGAGGTTAGAGGTAACATGAAAAATAAATCTGTGCTATAATGAATGAAATCAAAATGTAAAGTAATAAACATTACTGGACTGTTTCTCCAAGACATGAAAATTGGTGTCATACAAAATGAACATAATATTACTGAAAGAACTGCCTTTCAAGAGGAGTGTCTTCTAGTGAAGACACAAAAGTATGCAGAACCATGGAATAAAATCTAGACTGGATTTAAATTTGTCAAAACAAAATCAATACAAAGCGCACAGAACTGTTTTCTTCAA
Organism: Schistocerca piceifrons; assembly: GCF_021461385.2. Lineage (NCBI taxonomy): Eukaryota > Metazoa > Arthropoda > Insecta > Orthoptera > Acrididae > Schistocerca > Schistocerca piceifrons. The sequence goes on from NC_060149.1 coordinate 710,841,851, forward strand.
GGAAGAAAGTTGTACAATGAATACCCCAAGATCATTAAAAAGATTACTGGAATAAACTTATTTTAAAAGACAGTTAAAATATACCTGATTAGCAACACATTCTCCACAGTGAAGATCAAAAATCTAACACAAGGGAATAATAGTAATAATAACAGTATAACTTACTGATCATTTCACGGCACACTTTCACTTTTTTTTCTATTGTGGAAAACTTTATTCCTATGTTCTTTAGTGGATAATATTAACATCTTACCTCATTCTGAGCTCAAAAGTGCTTTGAGAGAGAAGTGATGCTGATTCAGAATTTTTAGGCAAGAAAATTGGTAGTATTAGCAGCCCACAAAGTAAAAACCAAACAACATCACTATGATGAATGTGTCAGCTGACAGTGGGTGTAGAATTGTATTTTGATATAACTTGTGTATAGCGTCAGCCCTGTTTGTACTAATCATTATTGAGAAATAAATGAATTGTGAAATGCTCACTTTTTACATTATTCATAACTTGTTTGTGAAACAATATTGCATGCTAGCGGTAAACTGAATGAGGTTGTACTATTTTAAAGAGACTGGTCTTGTATTCAACAGAGTGGGGACTCCAGTCTCCATTTAGCAAGCTAGATTTAGGTTTTTGGTTGTTCCTGTAAATAATTAAGTGTGCTTTCTAACATAATGTGGTAGTCCAATATCTGTCTCACCCTTGTCTAATTAGACCTGTAAGTATGTAAATGCCTGTATAAATGAATTTTTTGCTCTTCCACTGTATATGGCATGTTCAGTATATTGATAAAAGTGATCCATAGATGAAAATAGCTACTTCTATCACTGATACTGCTACTACCATTTCTATTACTAGAATATTGCCTGTATTTAGGGAATTTCATGCAACTTACAATACATTTGATAAAAGTGATCCATAGATGAAAATAACTACTATCACTGGTACTGCTACTACCATTTCTATTACTAGAATATTGCCTGTATTCAGGAAATTTCATACGACTTACAACACATTTTTAAATCATCTATAAAATATGTAGGGGTCTATGCCTTTAAGAGATTCAAAAGCTGTAGTACTATAATACACAGTTGTCCCAAGGAGAAAGTATGTGTCAAGGATCTTCTGGTCAATATTTCTATCCATGCTGCTAACTGGTCCAATTATCTGGAGTAAAGGATTATCATATACTCACACTTTACATGAAAGATACTGCTTCTGTAGGTGATTAACTTTCAGCAACCATCAAGTCTTTTCTACATAAAATGAAAGATGCATTTAACAGTAAGATATTTGTGAAATAGACTTATGACATACAGGTAAGTACATATGGTAAAACAATAGTGGTATGTGATTTATGTTCCAAAAGAATGTAATTATTCAGTTAATTAAAATAATTACCACCTAAGGGTGCACGTAGAACAATGAGGGAGGGATTAATTGCTACACAACAACACACAATTCTCACAGGACTGAGGTTATTGTGGAATAAATTCATTTCAGGTAATGCTAACACACATTTCTAGAAAATTCCCGCAGGCAAAACTTCCTCCTCAATTCTTTTTGTTTGATAAAATTTTCAGCCAACAAATCCACTACAAAGCTGTTTGACTGTGTATATTAAAGTTTATTTTTTATAGGGGCGTTCTTTGCTGTCTGATTGTGTCAGTCACACAGGAAAATTTCTGGTCCGTGTTGATGCATACAGTGGATATGTACAACGACAAGTATACCACATTAACTTGACCACACTCACGAGTATCAATGTGGTATACTTTTCCTTGTACTTGACCACACTCACCAGTATCACTGTCCAACTCCGTAGTGCAGTGGTACAGTTACCGCCTGCCACGCAAGGGAGCCCGGGATTGATTCCCGGCAGGGGACTGGGTGTTGTGTGTCTTTCATCATCACTGACATGCAAGATGCCGAAATTGTATCGACTAAAAAGACTGGCAACACACGGATGAACCCCGAAGAGGATATCCCGGCTGATAAATGCTATACGATCATTTCATTTCATACCAGTATCACTGTCAGTCAAGTCTGGAAGGAGTACGCTGCTTAGAGAGTTAGCTCAGTTCACTACTGGAGCTTTTCATGTGCTTGTGATCAATGTGCTTCATTTAGATGAAGCAACTCCAAAAAATATTGATAATGTTATCATTTTTGTATAAATTAAACAATTTCATTCTCTTCTTTCTTTCCATTTGTTAGCAAAACTTCTGTTAATATTGCTACAAAATGTTTCAGTTCATTTAAGCATCGTCTGTTGATTTTCTAATCATCTCTGCACATGTTATTTCATTCAGTAAATATGAAGTAAGAATACAAAACAGCAAACAGAGGAGCTTCTGAGCAACTGAGATGCACGTACAAAAGGATAACAACTTATTAAGCCTTTGACAAATTTCCTCTGGTTAGTTTTTCACTGTTTCCTATGAAAAATAAATTGCGGCTTCTCCATACTAATAGCCAGTGCACATCACAGGAAATTTACACATTAGGCTATGAAAAATAAATTACAGCTTCTCCATACTAATAGCCAGTGCACATCACAGGAAATTTACACATTAGGCAGTGTCAATGACAAGTATAGTAATAACCCAGTCAATTCCACATACAGGGATGATTCTAGTGCATGTTACAGTGTGATGCAAAATCACAATATTGTAAGAGAGTACTGAACGTTTGGGGGCAGTGTACCTGTGCATCAGTGTAACCACATAAAGTGAGAGACTGAGCCCACGATACATGACTTAAGGATTTTGAGAAAGATTTTACAAACGACAACCATGTTGTTATAATAAGTGGGGCAGAAGGCAGTTGAGACAGAGATGATGATGCTATTTGGTTTGTGGGGCATTCAACTGCGTGGTTATCAGTGCCCATACAAAGTCCCAATTTTTACACATTTCAAGCGAGCCACTGTCACAAATGATGATGATCGTGATGATGATGAAATGATGAGGACAGCACAAACACCCAGTCCCCGGGCAGAGACAATCGCCAAACAGGCCAGGAATCGAACCCGGTACCCTGTGAACCAGAGGCAGCAATGCAGTTGAGACAGGAATACAACATATTACATAGATAGTGATCTGGCCACACGCATGAATAGAGCTGTGAGCCAGCTGATTTCAAAGATGTTGCACTGGTATTTGTTGGGACTATCATTTCACAGTGTTTCACTAGGAGCTAGACACCTAAACATGACTTGGAGGGAAGGTTGGTATAACTAATTAATGAAAGTATGTGGGAGGGGTGCATTTTTTAAATGCCTGTTTTAATATGTAGGAGAAATTGGTCTTTTTAGGAAATATCCAGACAACACATTCACCTGCTTAATGAATGTATCCATATGTTACAAAACTACTGTAGCATATACTCACAAGTTGCAACACACCAAATGGCACACTGACTATATGTCATATGGAAAATCAACATGACAAGCAACAATGGACACTTGACAGACTTAAAATTCCCTCATCAAAACGTGCAATCAATAAAAAATTAAATACAGCACTCTGAAGTTGGTCTCTAGTCTATGCACAGCAGCTGTAGAGACAGAAATATTCTCTTTGAATGAGAGGGCAGACTTTTAGGTTAGGAATAATAGTAACGTCTCATTCTCTTTTTGATCTCAATATATCATTCATTAATGAAGGATCCTGACCCATGCTTTCAGGAGGCAAATGAGAAGCTGCACTATGGTAGCGTAAATCAAACATTGTGCCATGGCCCAGATCTCCTACCCTTGGATTCAGGAGGATGAAGGCTCTAATTCTCATTGAGCCATCTTGATTCAGATTTTTCAAGGATTCCCCAAATTACTTAATGCAGATTCATAAATATTTCCTACTACAACATCAATGCCACCTATCTGCCTCTTCCCTATGAAACTATACCTATATGTATGTAAGTGTCTGTATATAGGTCTTCTCAAACTATAACACCACGAGGTGACCAATACTTTTGTATCAGTATTCCATGGGTGACTATATCTACTACCAGAGCCACTAGCTTTATTCATATTCTGGAGAACAGCCAATAGGTTGTTGCCTGGAGAAAGGTGAAAAAGATACAGAGACAGTGAAACGATAATTATTACTCTATCAGTATGCACTGTGATGTAGACAATGAAAAGGGATGTTTGAAGAATAAAGATGTAAAACTCGCTGAACTCCCTCACAGAATGAATATAAGCCTTTGTACAGTAATGCCATCTTTGTAAAGATACAAGGTTAAAGTCAAATATGGCTGGAGTGTTATTGTGCCACCTCCCAGAAAATTTTGGTTGTGGTGACTGATTTGTAGCTTAGCCCAACGACTCGGTTGTAGGTTGAGCTAGAGGGTGATAATTTCGTTGTGAGATGATGAAACCAATGAATGTGAATGTTAAATAAATTGTGCTAAGACAATGATTGGTAATGCATCAGGCTGCCTATGCCCATGCCATACTTAATCCTCTATTTGGTATAACAACAAAAACCACAACGTAAATTAGAAAAACTGTATTATATTCTAAACAAGTATTCAACAAATAATTTGAAGCATATTATGTACATATATCAGCCATACAGCACGAAAAATAATGAAGGGAGGCACTGCGTAACTTTTGCCCAAGATACACTCAGAGTCAGTTATGATGAGGCTACACACACGGTTCAAACCTAACACCGTAAATTTTAATGTCACTGAATTTCATGCCAACATTCGTAAGTCTCAGAAGTTTACAAAGAAACGAACATTTCAAACAGGCCTACAGGTCTTTCTTCTGTCTCGAATTTGTCATCTTACACTGCTTATCCACAAATCAGCTATGTCACTGGCTTTCTTATTAGGCTCCTAAATCTCTTCACCAAACTTTCAGGACTCAGATTTCAGTCTGATAGTGTACCACAGCAAACTGAAACCGTCAATTTACACCTGTCAGATGTATTACCCTACAGACTGACAACAGGATATCATATAAAACAAAAACTGCTGATCCCTTCATGTTAAATGAGACTTAAATGTTTTCTTCTTGGATGACTTTTGATAAGTAACTGAATTTTAGAGCACCTAAAATTAATTTGTTAAAAAAACATTTATAGAGAAGAAACAGCTCATATAACTAGAACAGATTCTCTTGTGTATGAAAAAAAAATTATTTTAGGCTATTATCGCAAGTTATGTGATACCTTGTAAACTGGAAAGAGAGTGGGGCTATCATTTAGTTGTGGTCTAGCACAGCATGTTCGCAATTGACCTCTAATTGAGCTCCTTATAATCATTTCACCAAGACACAAACTAATGTGGAACGAATTAAATATTTTACGTTTCAGTAAAAAGTAATTCGATATGTATGTATCCGAAAATCGCTAACAATCGTGGAACAATGGATGGTCTCTATTTAACACTATGTTACTTTGTATCACTCTCGGACGTTTCATCCATTAGAAAAACACTACTTTTTCCCAAGATCACAATATCAGTAAACAAGGTCTCACATATCTGTAGGCTTACCGTAATCTGTCCATGATGTCTGAGTACATTGTGGAACAAACTAACCTTCGTATATTGACCGTTAAATGGTCGATAATAATGAAAGAGAGCACAAAGTGTCTGTGAAGGAATATAATTTTTCACTTTTAAATCGAAGAGGAACTTATTCGTACCTTGAGTTATCTTGCTCTCATCGTGACGATTATATTTACTAAGCATGTGGATGTACGTAGCGCGCTCACACATTTAAGGACCATCTAAGTTTATCTTTGAATTTTGGCGCCATTTCCAGCATCCTCTTCCGGTGACGATCAACTCACATGAGATCGCTAGCATTGCGCTCTGCGGTTGGTCATGTGATGTTCCTTTTTCGCTGTGTGATGTGATCTTTATCTTGACTGCAAATTTACGAAAGCGTTGTTAGGGTTTTGACCGCGGCTACGTATTCATAACGAGCTCGGCTACAAATATGAATGCAGCTCGTTTCATTCGCAGCAATTTAGGCTGTGCTCTTAGGTTCCTTCCTAATCACACCCTTATACCCGGAAAAAAACGGTCAAATATTTGTGACAGGCAAGAATATAAATGTCACTGCTGGTGGTTTCACTCACGGCTATTTCATCTTTCGTTTATAGTCAGGCTGATACCACGAAATTGAAGAAAATCGTTACCGAGAGAGCGCGTTTGTGTATGAAAGTAAGATCGAATATTGCAGAAAGTGCTTATTTTACATGACTAAGAAAGCGCAAATGTGTTACAAACGTTATGACGGAAAAAATTATTACGATGTGCCAACACGAAAATTTACTTCCTTGAAATATGTAACTACACGTCCCTAACCATATGACTACGGCGATCACATATAGTTTTGTGCATTATTATTATTCATCTTAGAATCTCCTAAGCACTTTTACTGCCGGTGTGTCTTAACTGATATTTAACCACAGCAAATACGCGATTGCCTTGAAGTTATAATAGGGCACTGGCCGGAGTGGTCGAGCGGTTGTAGGCGCTTCAGTCTGGAACCGCGCGACCGCTGCGGTCGCAGGTTCGAATCCTGCCTCGGGTATGGATGTGTGTGTCGTCGTCCTTAGGTTAGTTAGGTTTAAGTAGTTCTAAGTTCTAGGAGACTGATGACCTCAGATGTTAAGTCCCATAGTGCTCAGAGCCATTTGAACCATTTTTATAACAGGGCGACCAGAAAATACGATAAATCCAAAACGGCCGGTCAAAGGTAGTGAGAGAGGGGCATCACATGACCACTTTCTCATTTCAACTCAACGCCACTCACACACTGTGACATTTCCACATTTTACTCACTCGTCTACTGGTTCAAAAAATGGCTTGGCTCAAAATGGTTCAAATGGCTCTCAGCACTATGGGACTTAACATCTGTGGTCATCAGTCCCCTAGAACTTAGAACTAATTAAACCTAACTAACCTAAGGACATCACACACATCCATGCCCGAGGCAGGATTCGAACCTGCGACCGTAGCAGCAGCGCGGATCCGGACTGAAGCGCCTAGAACCACTCGGCCACAACGGCCGGCTCATCTTCTGGTGACTGCCCTTGTAACACATTAAGTATCAAACAGCATTATTCAGTCAACTACTCAAAATGGAATTCTAATGCTTTCTCTCATCATAAGTAGAAACGACTTAGGCCTACATTCTGAATTGAAAACATTTTGTTACTAGTAGTCTGTTATAGATTTACATGAATCGCTTCATATCTAGTGGATTGGTAGGCCTACACAAATAAAATGGGCAAACATATTAACTCAAAACTTCAATCTGCATAGCGAAAACTTAGTTCATAACTACCTACATCAACTTAAATATTGTTAATATCTTAATATTTCTGTAAGTTAAAATCTGTTAAAAATTCTTAATTCCTAAGGCGTTATTAATACAAATATTAATGGTTTGTAATAGAGTAATAAGTTCAGAATGACACCATTAATAAATATAGACTTCGATCAGAAATCGGTAGCTAAGGTAGAATTATAATTTCTAGATGTATGCAATGATGAGGGGTTGAACTGGAAAATCACACTGAAGATCTGCCGAAACTTCTGAGTTCAACTGTTTATGTTATTAGGTTCATTGCAAATCTTGGCTATATACACTTCAGTAAATTAGCTTACCACGCCTGTTTTTATTCTCTGCTTTCGTATGGCATCATATTCTGGGGCAACTCATCATTGAGTAAAAGAGTGTTCATTGCACAAAAGCGTGTAATCAGAATAATTGCTGGAGCTGATCCAAGATCATCCTGCATACACTTATTTAAAGAGCTAGGGATCTTCACTGTAGCCTCCCAATATATATATATATATATATATATATATATATATATATATATATATATATATATATATATTCACTTATGACATTTGTTATTAACAATCCTAACGAATTCAAAATTAATAGCAGTGTACATGGCTACAACACTAGGAGAAAGGATGATCTTCACTACTCAAGGTTAAATCTAACTTTGACTCAGAAGGGGGTAAATTATGCTGCCACAGAAGTCCTTAGTCACTTACCTAATAGCATCAAAAGTCTGACAGATAGCCATATAGCATTTAAAAGGAAATTAAAAGAATTTCTGAATGGCAACTCCTTCTATTCATTAGATGAACTTTTGGATATAGTAAGTGGGTAATTTCCCCATCCCCCACACAAAAAAAAGAAAATTAACTGTCATGTAATATTTTGTGTAAAGTAATATCTTGTATAGATACCTTTTATTAACCTGACACATTCCATATCATTACGAAGTGTCATACTCATGATCTATGGAACAAGTACTAATGTAATCTAATCTAATCCAATCTAGTTCACTGGACTAAATACCTGTGTGGCTGCATTACACTGAGAGCACAACACAGAAACTGTGTTTCTATTGTCTGCCAATACTGGCTGCTGTGAATAAATTTTCAAGTTTCGAAGACAGTGGACCAAAGGTGCTTTCCTCCTGACTCCATTTTACAGTCAGGAAGTGATTGATGACATCTTTCCTTTGTACATACAACTGCGAGGAACAGATAGTCAATAACTGGGCCAACTGAAGGACACAACAGGGAAAACTGTGTTTACGTAAATGTTTAGTTTCGGTATTCTTCAAATTATTGATTCTGATGAGGCACTTACAAAGCTTGAAAATCGGAAATTTTAAAAAATCTTAAATATTTTCACACCAACATTTCAATTAAATTAGAACATTTTTGTTCAAATTTCTTCTGTAGCTATCACTATGCATGTTTTCCTGTCCGTTTCAGGATTATTCTTTCGCCTTCCTGACTGCATCATGGTCTATTTTGTACAACGTTAGCTGCTGGTCAACAGCATGCCTGTGTTTTCATACTAGAAAAATGTACACGATTTACTGTTTTGCGAAATGTCACTGGTATACCACACTGAAACCTGCAGCATCGGCAGCATCTACATTGACCACACCCAGTGTGCCACTCACAGCTACATAATAGAACCACCAACCAGTGCGGCACTGGGGCGAGCACACTATTCCTCACTCGCTGTTATCCGTTGGGTGGCACCTTGCATACACACCACCAGAGGATGCAAAATCAACGTAACCACACTGCTCAAGTCTCTGACTGGCCGCCACATCTTTTTAGGCAGCTGCAATTCAGAGACCACCCCAGATTAAGTGCATCTATAGACTTACAAATATTAGTGTGGCACATGCAGTGAGGAACGTTACATCAATATAGCACAGCAATACTAATAGTCACTGATTTATATAACTGTACCAGCATCCAAAATTACTCGTTACAATCAAGAACTTTACTTTTAGCTGGAATATCTCAAATGTTGGGTTCAGCAAGCAGTCAAAAGGGTGTTCTTCCTCTAAGCACATTGACCTCTTTCCTAACAGATGTGTTAGAGTTGGTCATCTATTTGTTTGTACAGGGTAGATGAGTGTAATCGATGCTTGTACAGTGTAGTATTACGTTTGGATTGTATGATGATGAAAAGAGAAGGGAGAGGAATTGTGGAACAATGTATGTCCTGGTGTACTTTACGGGAGAATTACACAAACGAGCTGTCACTTTCAAGGTACGTCCTCCCCCACTCCTATGAAGGTCAAGATGATAGTCGCCCTCTCTAGATCAATTACCTGACCTTGAAGATGGTGAACTATGATGTCACTTAACAAGGCAGCTAAGATAGCAGACTGTGAAGCCACTGCCGGCCAGGATGGCCGAGGGGTTCTAGGCGCTACAGGCTGGAACCGTGCGACCGATATGGATGTGTGTGATGTCCTTAGGTTAGTTAGGTTTAAGAAGTTCTGAGTTCTAGGAGGCTGATGACCTCAGAAGTTAAGTCCCGTAGTGCTCAGAGCCATTTTTTGTGAAGCCACTATCAAATACGGTAGTGGAAGAAAATGTCAGAAAAAGAGCATATTATAATGTCACTATGGCAAATAGTTGGTGATGCAGCTGTCCCTTACTCCCACCACTCTTTCCCAATGTCTGAGCCAACTAGCCACCCACCATTTGCGACTTGCTTGCTGTAGTGGAAGGTCCAACACCATGAAGTGTCAGCGGAACTCATCCACCACCTCCCTCTCAAATAAAAAGAACAATAAGACCACACACATCAGAATGTAAGATTATTATTAACCAGTTCCTCTCATTATTCATTGTGTGTATGTCTGTAATTTCATAAATACTTACTGTTTTTTCTTCTTTTCAATAGCGCTACAGCCCCTTGATGCAGCATTATTTGATATGTTGGAGCAGGGCATGGAATTTTTCAAGTGTCTATAGCCCGCACCACTCGTCGAACTGCAGTAGTATGCCGACAGTTTACCATATTTATACAGGGTGGTCCATTAATAGTTATCGGGCTAAATATCTCACGAAATAAGCACCAAACCAAAAAACTACAAAGAACGAAATTCGTCTAGCTTGAAGGGGGAAACCAGAAGGCGCTATGGTTGGCCCGCTAGATGGCGCTGCCATAGATCAAACGGATATCAACTGCGTTTTTTTAAATAGGAACCCCCATTTTTTATTACATATTCGTGTAGTACGTAAAGAAATATGAATGTCGTAGTTGGACCACTTTTTTCGCTTTGTGATAGATGGCGCTGTAATAGTCACAAACGTATAAGTACGTGGTATCACGTAACATTCCTCCAGTGCGGACGGTATTTGCTTCGTGATACATTACCCGTGTTAAAATGGACCGTTTACCAATTGCGGAAAAGGTCGATATCGTGTTGATGTATGGATGGCTATTGTGATCAAAATGCCCAACGGGCGTGTGCTATATATGCTGCTCGGTATCATGGATGACATCATCCAAGTGCCCGCTGGATAGTTACGTTATTTAAGGAAACAGGAAGTGTTCAGTCACATGTGAAACGTCAACCACGACCTGCGACAAATGATGATGCCCAAGTAGGTGTTTTAACTGCTGTCGCGGCTAATCCGCACATCTGTAGCAGACTAACTGCGCGAGAATCGGGAATCTCAAAAACGTCACTGTTGAAAGGAATGTCGTTACACGAATTGCCAAATGCATTGAGGTTGACGGACATCGTTTTGAGCATTTATTGCATTAATGTAGGGTTTACAGGTAATCACGCTGTAACAGCATGCGTTCTCAGAAATGATAAGTTCACAAAGGTACATGTATCACATTGGAACAACCGAAATAAAATGTTCAAACGTACCTACGTTCTGTATTTTAATTTAAAAAACCTACCTGTTACCAACTGTTCATCTAAAATTGTAAGCCATATGTTTGTGACTATTACAGCGCCATTTATCACAAAGCGAAAAATGTGGTCCAACTAAGACAGTCATATTTCTTTACATACTACATGAATATGTAATAAAAAGTGGAAGTTCCTATTTTAAAAAACGTATTTGATATCTGTTTGACCTATGGCAGCGCCATCTAGCGGGCCAAACATAGTGCCATCTGGTTTCCCCCTTCAAGCTAGACAAGTTCCCTTCTTTGTAATTTTTTCGTTTGACGCTTATTTCGTGAGATATTTGGCCCGGTCACAATCAATGGGCCACCCTGTATAATCAAAATGCACAGTCATTTAGATTTCTATTGTCTACACTACAGCAGCAGCAGACCAATGTCCCTCCTCACTTATTGGATTTAGGTTTCCACCGCAGCGGAAGCAGAGTCCACCTGAATTATCACACAACTTAGAGTCTGTACCGCAGCAATGGAAACAGCACACCTGCGATGTGTCTCAGCAGGATGTATAAGAATTCATCCTTGACTTTGAGTTCCCACTACCATGATTGTCAACACTGCTTGTCAGGCTGTCATGATGGTATATCTCACCTATTAATGTGATGTTATTCTGTGTAGTGTACAATGTTAATGTGAGTGGGTGTAAATGTTTGGTTGAGATCATACACTATAGTTATGAGTTCAACACATTGGTAGTGTCTGAAAATCCTAAGTTTAGTACATGAAGGTAGTGCTTTCATCCTATGAACACTGGAAATCATGTAAGAATTTTGCGATGATAACCACACTGTTCAATACTGCCAGTGTCGTCGTAACTGCCGTCTGCTTCACATCTCCTGTGCAGCAAGCTACGTAAATTTAAGTATTAGCTGTGTTTTTCTTACTTGTCACTTCTTTTTCCGTGTGCTTTTGCTTTTAGGAAGCTTTAATTTTCGAGTACTAGTAATAGTGTTCCATATATTTTGTGTTTGTTTTGAATACAGTCCAGAGACAGTTAGTGCTTATTTTCATTGTTTCCAATAAGAAGCGTCTAGTAACCACAGTTTAGTCAGCTATCAGCCGCCTTTAGTGAATTAGCAGTCTAGTTAAAAGTTGATAACTTAACTCTCTACAATACATTGTTGATTTCTTAGGATGGATAGGACGTGTGACTGTTGTGAATGGATGCAGGAGGAGCTAGTCACTGTTTGCGAACAGCTGAACATGCTGATGGCCGCGGTCAGCCGTCTTCAGGCTGCTGCCTCGGAGTGTAGCGGCAGTGGGGAGTCTGGTACGTCGCATGGTACACCCCAGGTGTTAAATGCTTCACCCACGGTCCTTGCTGTCGAGACATCTTCGCGGGTTGCGGGCTCGGTTGGGCCACCCTCTCCCCAAGGGGAGTGGCGGGTTTAATGGAGTTCGTGTCGCGCGAGGCGGAGGGTTAAAGCGGAGGCTGGCCGTGTGGCATCGCCCGCTCTGCCCGTGAGTGGACATGTGGCCGCTCCTCCAGCAAGGTCCGAGCAAGCACACAGGGGGAGGGGTTTATTAGTGATTGGGAGCTCCAATGTTAGGTGGGAGATGGAGCCCCTTAGGGTTCAAATGGCTCTAAGCACTATGGGACTTAACTGCTGTGGTCATCAGTCTTCTAGAACTTAGAACTACGTAAACATAACTAACCTAAGGACATCACACACTTCCATGCCCAAGGCAGGATTCGAACCTGCAACCGTAGCGGTCTGCAGTTCCAGACTGTAGCGAATATAACCGCTCGGCCACTCCGGCCGGCGCCCCTTAGGGAAATAGCGAGAAGCTCGGGGAAGAATGCCAATGTTCACTCTGTCGCTTGTGGGAGGGGGGGGGTCTCATCCAAGATGTGGAGGAGGCCCTACCGGCGGCCATAGAGAGCACTGGGTGCACCCGACTGCAAGTTGTTGCTCATGTTGGCACCAATGACTCCTGCCGTCTGGGTTCAGAGGTCATCCTCAGTTCATACAGACGGTTGGCGGAGTTGGTGAAGGCGGAAAGCCTCCCTCGCGGAGTGGAATCTGAGCTAACTATTTGTAATGTCGTTCCCAGAACCGATCTCGGTCCTCTGGTTTGGAGTCGAGTCGAAGGTTTAAACCAGATGCTCAGATGATTCTGCGGAGATCTGGGCCGCAAATTTCTCGACCTCTGCTATTGCCTATAGAGACATCCAATTACCATGTTTGAGCCTGCTTTAACCGTGACCTTCACCCAAATTATTTCACATTTCGGATCTCCATCAATTTCCTTCGATACTATTGCACTTTTTATCGCTATGAACACGTCTCCCCCTTCACTGTCCAGCCTGTCTCTGCGGTATACATTCCAATCTGAGTACATGTCAATTGCGCAATTGCATAATAGATATTGGAAATTCTCATCCCTCAGAGTTTAGAATTTCATTACTGTTTACATCTGGTTTCAGCCAACTTTCCGTCCCAGTAATATGTGGGCATTGTGACCATTTATTACTGAGAGCAGTTCTGGGACTTCTCTATAGATGCTCCTGCAGTTTACTATTACCACATTAATATTGTCATTCCCTGTTGCGTTTTGCCTACTGATACCTTGTCGCGTCTCAGGAGGTGTCATGTTGGGCCTAGGGAGGGAATTCTCTAACCTAAAAAACCCACATGTGCACTCCACACGTACAAACTGCACATTCCTGGATGTTGGTTTATTACAAAATATTGCTGTCCTAATATACCTGTACAACACTTATAACTGTGTAATAGGCATTATGAAACACCCTTTACATCAATCATGTTTTTGGTATATTATACTTGTATATTTTTTTCTGTAGAAGCTTTTGAGCCCACCAGATGGGAAATTGGGAGGGCAATAATACTTCCACCACTGCAATCGCTGTGGCCCCGTCTGTCATCCTGACAGAGACTGTCAGCACTGTCATATTTGCCATGGTCAAGACAATCGATGACAACATCATGACAGCCTGGCATGGCATGTTCACCTTGGCCACATACGTCATAATCACCATGGCACTGGCAATCACACCAATGCCATGGTCCAGCACATGAGCCGTAGCTGTCCACCTGTAACAATATTTATGGTCATCCTTTTGTCAGAAGCATCATAATTGCTGCGACATTGGCTGTGATACTAGTTCCATGGTCCATCTCACTTGCCATGGGTAGATGTTGTAGAGGGGACTCAGGACAGTAATATTTGGTAATAAACTCATGTCCATAAATGTGCTGTTAGGAAGATAAACGACTCTGAAAGAACACCAAAAGACACACTGCGTGTGCATCATGCTACGGGCAGTTTTCTGACTCATCTTACTAATACTGTAGACATGCGCACATTTGGTAGGTCACATGCCAACATTAAACTACCTAGGAGTTGCAGGTGGATTTGAGGACCACATATTGTATTCCCGTATTGACAATACTATGACTTGATGTCAAGATCCAGTCTATTTTTAAATACCTTTAGACCCATTCTGGGAAGGTGAGTCTCCAAAATTGTAATTTGTGGTATCCTGCCATTAAGTATAGGACAGTGCTATGCTGTGTACTGAAATGAAGATCACAGTCTATATTTGTGGGGATAATGGTATGATATCACAAGGCACCTCGATTGCTGGGTGGTTCCAAAGTTTTACCTTGAAGGTCAAGCAGGGCCATTTTTCTAAAATGCGGATAAGAGAGTACAGTAAGGTACTTAGCTGAATACTCCACCTTGGCATCACTGCACATATTTTTAAGCGATTAAATGGGAAATCCAGTTATATCCAGGTTCCTAACGACAGAGCTAATAAGAAGGCTATTATTTGTGAGCAAAATATTGACTAAAAGTTTTGTTTTGCATGGTCAATCCTGGCTTCCAAGAGAAATTTTAAGAAAGGTTCAAAGTGTACAAATTGATACCATGTAGGTAATAATATTCTGGAGTGTCATAACTTTGATGATATCAATTTCCCCATTAAACTTCAGGACATACCTAAACTTGAGAGGCAGAATACTGGTATATAAATTCATACTTATAGTCTGAAGGAAAGCAAGCCTGATGATGATGGTAAAGTTGGAAACAAAGTATTTTCAACCCTTATTTTCTCTGATTTCGCTTGTCAGCATGAGCAGCATGTAGAGTTGCCGCTATTCTCCAAGGAGAAAAATAAACACTACTGCTGGATCAAGGACATGAGTAACTTCCCCCCCCCCCCCCCCCAGTTATAGAAAGAATATTGTGATACACAGCATTTTTGTCTGACATGCCTGAATTCGTCTACTTTGAGCAAGTGTTTAGCAAATAATCTGGCCTACACAAGAGCCAGTGTATGTGCAAAGGCCCACAGTTGACAATAAATTCTTATAGTTTAAGAACACCCACCATAAGGAGCACTGCCCCTTTGTAATGTATGCTGACTTTGAGTGTCTCCTTGCTCCAGCGACATAGTGGGAAACTCTATTCAGTGATCATTGTCATCTAATGGGAATGTTCCACAGTGCAGCCCGCACCCCTGAAATTGAAATGCAACTACCGTGACACGTCTCCATTTTGTTCCAATATTTCAGCAAGTATGATCAACACATCATCATAAAGCACTTGGCTGATTTCAGAAGGACAATGACAAGGTTAGTGTCTTGCCTTAGAGTGTTGCAACATACATTTCATTCTACCAATGAAGTACACTGAGAATTATCCTTCACTTTCTAGACTCACTACATTTTATGCATGTGCCACTTCATAAACTTGTTATGCATGAAGAGGTCATGCACATCACTCGTGGTGCCCATCATGATGATGCAAACCAACATACTGTATGAATTCTATGGGCAGACTCAACAAAACCATGCAACCGATTATATCCACATTTGTCAGTAACACTACAGTATGTTGAAAAAGACATTGATAGATGTTGTCATGCTACTTTTTCTTTAATTCAGAAGCCATGGGGGACTTTGCCAATGTCTCCATTGGCTTTCTACTCGTACCTCATGTAGTGAGATGCCTAAGACAGTACACATTCCAGATCAACAAGAGAAAAGTTTATTACCAAAACAACAGGACAATGACAAAACAAAATCTTCATCTCACAAAAATTAATGCAAAACTTGAAATAAAATAGTGAATGAAGATGGAATGTCATAGAGACAAACCTAATGAAAAGTAGAGTGTACTCAGCAGAAGCTGGCAGAAATGCTTCTTGGGGATGATGTTGGAGAAGTCTTAAGTCCCACTGCAGAGGCTCCTAGCAGTCTCTGATTGAAAAGGTAGGTTTAGCTGGCACATGAGTTGGCCCAGGGCGACAGCAGAGAAATACCAATGACTGGAACTACGCACCTATAATATCTTATGCACAGAGATACACTTGGGGATCTATTTCCACCCATGTGACCCAGCAAGAGGAAATGGATCCCTAGCGAGGAGGACGTCTAGTGGCGATTGCCCCGTCGTTTACAATTTTGAATATGACACTTGCCGGTGGCTGTAAGTCCACCTGGGAACCTGTGTCTATGGCCCTCTCAGTCTAGTGGACGAATAGCGCGAGCTGGGTTTCACACGATCGTCTTCTTCGAAGCCCATGCTGATTCCTACAGAGTAGATTTATAGTCTCCAGAAAAGTCATTATACTCGAACATAATACGTGTTCCAAACTTCTACAACTGATCGACGTTAGAGATATAGGTCTATAGTTCTGCACATCTGTTCGACTTCCCTTCTTGAAAATGGGAATGACCTGTGCCCTTTTCCAATGTTTTGGAATGCTATACTCTTCTAGAGACCTACGGTACACCGTTACAAGGGGGAGCATGTTGAAATGTGTAGTAGCAATGCAGCCATAATGTAAGTATTAGAAATGATGATGACTGCACCAGAATGTAGTTGTAAAATATATACATTAGTCATTTTTGTTTCTTTGTGCAGCTGAGGCAAAGCTATCGGATGTGAAAGCAATGTTGTTTAATGCAACATATACTTCAAACACTAGCTACATTAAAAGCACCAATGTGGCAATGATCTCAGATCACGAGATCTATCCAGTTACCTAGATATAGTGGTATGAAAGTCATATTATCACCAGTGTGGATTCGCTTATGTAATGCTTCGCTGCTAATTGCTGCCATGTTCAATGAAATTTTTCAAGTCCCTCAGTGGTATTAGGTACTCATATTGTATTCATAGGAGACTTCCCACTGACAGTTAACCTTTTAAATGAGAGAGATTACACTCATCTGCAACTTTTAAAAACTTAATCTACACCAGCTACACGATCCATTGTGCCCTAGATGAATGACTAAGCTGGTGGCGATGTGTGTACCGATTCTATGGCACTACGTGGTACAAACCGATAGAGTTAGCATACCAGGCTCAGTATCCTTTGCAAGGAATCGCCACTCAGCTTTACAACACCTACAGCATATTGATACAGAACTAAGTTCTTATTTAACCATATACATAAATCCAGCAATCTGTAAGAGATTATAAATTAAAAAAAAAACTAAGACATACCTTTTTTATTTCTGTATAAAAACGTTGTCATACAATCGCCACCATGGCCAAGTGGTCTGAAGAGCCTCATCACAAGAACTTCACAGTAACTGACTGGTCTGCAACACTACTGAAGACCACGATAAGCAGAAGAAGAAAAATAACATTGGAACACTCCATTCTGATAATATAAGAGTGATTGTTTTAGGTCCATCCAACTGTGATAGGACGAATTTTATAAAAATTGGGTGATTTATCCAAGAGAAAGAGCTTCACAAGTTGAGCAAGTCAGTAACATGTCCGTCCACATCTGGCCGCTATGCAAGCAGTTATTCAACTTGGAATTAACTGACAGAGTTGCTGGATGTCCTCCTGAGGGATAATGTGACAGATTATGTAAAGCTGGCACATTAGATCAACAAAATTCTGAGCTGGCTGGAGGATCCTGCCCTCCAAATGTTCTCAACTGGGGAGAAATGCGACATCCTTGTGGTCAAAGTAGGGTTTGCCAGAAATGAAGACAAGCAGTAAAAACACTCGCCGTGTGCATGTGGGCATTATCTTGCTGAATGTAAAACCAGGATGGCTTGCTACGAACGGCCACAAAACAGGGTGTAGAATATCATCGACATACCGCTGTGATGTAAATGTGCAGCGGATGACAACCAAAGGGATCTTGCTATGAAATGAGATTGCACCCCAAACCATCACTTCTGGTTGTCAGGCCACAGGGCGGGCGACAATCAGGTTGGTATCCCACAACCTTGAAAGAACATCAAAAGACATGATGATGTGCATCATTCAACTCATGCCTGTGTAAACTACAATATAAGCTTGAACTGGTGATCATGAGCTTCATTGCACAAAGTTTAGCTGCAAACAATGTTCACTTTCACTAGTCCCAAAAGCCCTCGAGTGTTCTGAATGACCTCCACAATACCTATTATATGGGTAAAGAGATCGTTCTGTGACTCCACAGGAGTAATGTAAACGATACTCTTTAAGTAGTCCCACAGGAAGAGGTGTTAAATTGGGCGATCATGGTGGCCAACGAATCAGTCCACCGTGACCTACCCACCTGTCACTGAATGTTTGGTGAAGGTGCTGATGTATGCCGCATGAAAAGTGAACAGGCATGCCATCGAGCTGGAACCACATTGTACAACCGATACACAATGACATGTCCTGTACATGCTGTACCTGTATGTCTTGCAGAAAGGCCAAGTAGCTATGATCTATTTAACGAGGTGGTAGAATATAGAGGCCAGTAATACGAGCATGGATAATACCAGCCCACAGATTAGTGCAGAAACGATGTTGGAATCCACTGGAATCTATGGCATTCTAAATATGGCTGTTGCGAGGGTTGACTAGGCCTTCGTTTGTGAAATGCGCTTCATATATGAAAAGAAAGATCCAAGAAAAGCGTGGAACGTCACCACAGTGATATATGAACCACGCACAGTAATCAGCATGTGGCACTAAATCATCTAGACCCATTGCCTGCATCCTCGGGAGGCGATACAGGTGAAGTTGCTGTTCATGGAAAACTCGTCAGATGCTGCTCAGGGATACATTCACCGATCCTCCAATACTGCGGGTACTCAACGATGGGCTCTAGTCGACCAGTTGGAGACTTCCTCTCCCACATCCACAGTGCAGCATGTCTGGACACAACCATAAGGATCCTATTAGTCATTAGTGCCATTTTCCCGAAGTCATTGTTCCAATATTACAAAAATGGCGTGTGATGGACGGACATTATCATGAAATCGTTCATGATACAGGCGTTGTGCTAATCGATCATTTCATCCACTTTCACCGAAGACGAGCGACATGTCGGTGTGCACGGAAAACATGTACTTTGCCAATTTGCAATTTACCATATTTCTCGATCACTCAGTGGCAGCTAATATACATGTCCTTCAGTTCATTGCGTTCAGAGGTTAATTTCGGCCAGAACGTGCCTGAATAGTGTTTCAGCACCTCCCAGGGATTTCTTTTTTTTTAACTCATTATAAGAGGACAGTATTGGACATTTATAATAGTGAACGAGTATTAAATCGTAACACAACTATAATTTGCCACATCAATTCAGTTGTAATACAAGTTAATAAGTAGGGGACAAACGACATTTAAAACAATTCCTATGCATCTGACTCCACATTCTGTCACATCATGATTTTTTTTCCCTCTCTCTTTGGGAAGTTGGAACTGGTCATGACCCCGATGGGCTAGGAATATCTTCATCACTAAATGCATTACTAATAACACCTAAGAGCCAAATAAACTTGTATACCTGCCTGATATCGCATAGAGCCCCCGCGAGCATGCAGAAGTGCTGCAACACAACGTGACAAGGACTCAACTAATGTCTGAAATAGTGCTGGAGGAAACTGACACAATGAATCCTATAGGGCTGTCTATAAATCCGTAAGAGTACGAGGGGGTGGAGATCTCTTCTGAACAGCAAATTACCATAAATCCCTGATATGCTCTATAATGTTCATGTCTGGGCAGTTTGGTGGCCAGCGGAAGTGTTTAAGCTCAGAAGAGTGTTCCTGGATCCACTCTGTAGTAATTCTGGACATGTAGGATGTTGCAATGTCCTGCTGGAATTGCCCTAGTCCCTTGAAATAGACATGAATGGAATCAGGTGATCAGAAAGGATGTTTACGTATGTGTCACCTGGATGTATCAGGGGTCCCCTGTCACTCCAACTGCACACGCCCCACACCATTACAGAGCCTTCATCAGCTTGAACAGTCCCCTGGTGACATGCAGGGTCCATGGATCCAAGAGGTTGTGTCATGCATTCATCAAGGGTACACGTTGGACCTTTGCCTCTGAGAGCCCATATAGATGATGTTTCGTTGAATGGTTCGCATGCTGACACTTGTTGATAGCCCAGCATTGAAATCTGTGGCAGTTTGTGGAAGGATTGCACTTCTGTCACGTTAAACGATGCTCTTCAGTCGTCGTCGGTCCTGTTCTTGCAGGAACTTTTTCCAGCCACAGCGATGTCTGAGATTTGATGTCTTACCAGATTCCTGATATTCACGGTATACTCGTGAAATAGTCGTACGGGAAAATCCTCATTTCATCGCTACTTCAGAGATGCTGCGTCCCATCACTCGTGCGCCGACTATAACACCACGTGCAAACTCAGTTAAATCTTGATAACCTGCCATTATAGCAGCAGTAAACGCTCTAACAACTGCACCAGGCGCTTGTTGTCTTATATAGGCGTTGCCGGCCGCAGCTCCGTTTTGTGCCTGTTTACATATCTCTGTATTTGAATACGCATACCTCTACTGCTTTTCTTGGTGCTTCAGTGTAATACTAGACAATACGTTTACTCTAAAATTGCCAGTTTTCATAAATATTACTTGACAGTTTTGAGATGTGTTATGCCACAAGAACTAAATTGTTTAGGTGACACGAAATATTTATTGTAGTCCAAAGACTTGATGATTATCCATTCAATATTTACAGGGTGAAAATTATCGAACTATGTGAAAAAACGTAATTTAGTTAAAAACTACAGAGTGCACACACTTTATTCAACATGTAAACGTCACTACAGATATTTTTATTTAGGTTATGACATGTTCAATATCCCTGCCACCATTGGACATGATGTGTTGAAGATGAATACCAGAATTCTGCATGACCCGTTGGAGTGTCGGAATATCGATGCTGTTGATGTCCTACTGAATGGCTGTTTCCAGCTCATAAATGATTTCGGAGTTATTGCTGTACACCTCGTCTTTAATATTGCAATATTGCCCCACAAGAAGGAGTCACATGTGTTCAGATTCGGACAATATGGCGGCCAATCGAGGTACATGCCAGTGGCCTCTGGGTACCCGGGAGCGAGAATGCGGTCCCCAGAGTGCTCCACCAGGACATCAACCACTCTCCTGCTTCGATGGGGTCGAGTTCCATCTTTCATAAACCACATCTGGTTGAAATCAGGGCAACATTGGATAATAGGGATGGAATCATCTACCAAAACCTTCACATACCATTCAGTAGTCACCATGCCACAAGGAATATCGCACCAATTATTTCGTGACTGGATATTGCACACTACACAGTCACCCATTAAGTGTGAAGAGACTTCTCGATCGCGAAACGCAGATTCTCAGTCCCCTTAATACCCCAATTTCGCTTATTGACGAACCCATCTAAATGAAAGTGAGCTTCATCACTAAACCAAACCATATGAGCATACCAATTCTCATCATGCCAATCGTGCAGTTTGAACGTCCTAACGCAAACCATTCAGAAGTTATGACGATTTTATTTCATATACGGTAGTTCAATAATTGTCACCATGTATATTTGTTATATCTAGATTACTTTGATTCTTGAAATGTAGCCATGACTCATGATTATCTTGTAAGTAAACCTTTCTGTATTATTAAAATAATAATGGACCTGAGACATTTTTGAAGTTGAGTACCTAAAATTATACGCTCTTACGATTACACCTGGGGCATTCGATGCTCCACCAAGAATCTGCAGAGTCACGAAGTCTGTACTGTGTGAGGAAGATCACTGAGACAGTGCGGCTCGGAAGTAAATACTGTAAGGCCGGCTGTGAGTAAATACAGGAAAGATGAGAAAAAATGGACACTCTGAAGAGCAGTGCTGTTGAGAAGAACAGCAGTGGAAAACATCACTGAGTTGTAGGATGGAAGAAAGCCGTTCGTCAAATATCAAACAAGAAGCTGGAGTTGGCGGTCGTGTGTGTGTGAGTTATGCTTGCTTGTGTGTGTGAATGATGTGTGTCTCTCTTTTACTGAAGAAGGCTGCAGCCGAAAGCATTACGTAAGTCTAATTGTACCTGTCTGCAATTTGACGTTTCTTTACAATAAGAAGGATGTATACCTGGAAGAATCCTGGAGATACTAATAGGTATCAGATAGATTATATAATGGTAAGACAGAGATTTAGGAACCAGGTTTTAAATTGTAAGACATTTCCAGGGGCAGATGTGGATTCTGACCACAATCTATTGGTTATGAACTGCAGATTGAAACTGAAGAAACTGCAAAAAGGTGGGAATTTAAAGAGATGGGACCTGGATAAACTGAAAGAACCAGAGGTTGTAAAGAGTTTCAGGGAGAGCATAAGGGAACAATTGACGGGAATGGGGGAAAGAAGTACAGTAGAAGAAGAATGGGTAGCTTTGAGGGATGAAGTAGTGAAGGCAGCAGAGGATCAAGTAGGTAAAAAGACGAGGGCTAATAGAAATCCTTGGGTAACAGAAGAAATATTGAATTTAATTGATGAAAGGAGAAAATATAAAAATGCAGTAAATGAAGCATGCAAAAGGGAATACAAACGTCTCAAAAATGAGATCGACAGAAAGTGCAAAATGTGTAAGCAGGGATGGCTAGAGGACAAATGTAAGGATGTAGAGGCTTGTCTCACTAGGGGTAAGATAGATACTGCCTACAGGAAAATTAAAGAGACCTTTGGAGAGAAGAGAACCACTTGTATGCATATCAAGAGCTCAGATGGCAACCCAGTTCTAAGCAAAGAAGGGAAGGCAGAAAGGTGGAAGGAGTATATAGAGGGTTTATACAAGGGCGATGTACTTGAGGACAGTATTATGGAAATGGAAGAGGATGTAGATGAAGATGAAATGAGAGATAAGATACTGCGTGAAGAGTTTGACAGAGCACTGAAAGACCTGAGTCGAAACAAGGCCCCGGGAGTAGACAACATTCCATTAGAACTACTGATGGCCTTGGGAGAGCCAGTCATGACAAAACTCTACCATCTGGTGAGCAAGATGTATGAGACAGGCGAAATACCCACAGACTTCAAGAAGAATATAA
Organism: Schistocerca piceifrons; assembly: GCF_021461385.2. Classification (NCBI taxonomy): domain Eukaryota; kingdom Metazoa; phylum Arthropoda; class Insecta; order Orthoptera; family Acrididae; genus Schistocerca; species Schistocerca piceifrons. The sequence goes on from NC_060149.1 coordinate 710,865,395, forward strand.
TAATTCCAATACCAAAGAAAGCAGGTGTTGACAGATATGAAAATTACCGAACTATCAGTTTAATAAGTCACAGCTGCAAAATACTAACGCGAATTCTTTACAGACGAATGGAAAAACTGGTAGAAGCGGACCTCAGGGAAGATCAGTTTGGATTCCGTAGAAATGTTGGAACACGTGAGGCAATACTAACCTTACGACATATCTTAGAAGAAAGATTAAGAAAAGGCAAACCTACGTTTCTAGCATTTGTAGACTTAGAGAAAGCTTTTGACAACGTTAACTGGAATACTCTCTTTCAAATTCTGAAGGTGGCAGGGGTACAATACAGGGAGCGAAAGGCTATTTACAATTTGTACAGAAACCAGATGGCAGTTATAAGAGTCGAGGGGCATGAAAGGGAAGCAGTGGTTGGGAGCGGAGTGAGACAGGGTTGTAGCCTCTCCCCGATGTTATTCAATCTGTATATTGAGCAAGCAGTAAAGGAAACAAAAGAAAAATTCAGAGTAGGTATTAAAATTCATGGAGAAGAAGTAAAAACTTTGAGGTTCGCCGATGACACTGTAATTCTGTCAGAGACAGCAAAGGACTTGGAAGAGCAGTTGAACGGAATGGACAGTGTCTTGAAAGGAGGATATAAGATGAACATCAACAAAAGCAAAACGAGGATAATGAAATGTACTCAAATTAAATCGGGTGATGCTGAGGAGATTAGATTAGGAAATGAGACACTTAAAGTAGTAAAGGAGTTTTGCTATTTAGGAAGTAAAATAGCTGATGATGGACGAAGTAGAGAGGATATACAATGTAGACTGACAATGGCAAGGAAATCGTTTCTGAAGAAGAGAAATTTGTTAACACCGAGTATAGATTTAAGTGTCAGGAAGTCGTTTCTGAAAGTATTTGTATGGAGTGTAGCCATGTATGGAAGTGAAACGTAAACGATAACCAGTTTGGACAAGAAGAGAATAGAAGCTTTCGAAATGTGGTGCTACAGAAGAATGCTGAAGATAAGGTGGGTAGATCACGTAACTAATGAGGAGGTATTGAATAGGATTGGGGAGAAAAGAAGTTTGTGGCACAACTTGACTAGAAGAAGGGATCGGTTGGTAGGACATGTTTTGAGGCATCAAGGGATCACAAATTTAGCATTGGAGGGCAGCGTGGAGGGTAAAAATCGTAGATGGAGACCAAGAGATCAATACACTAAGCAGATTCAGAAGGATGTAGGTTGCAGTAGATACTGGGAGATGGAGAAGGTTGCACAGGATAGAGTAGCATGGAGAGCTGCATCAAACCAGTCTCAGGACTGAAGACCACAACAACAACATTACGATAAGGAGCAGTCTGCTTATTAAGTATTTAATTTGTTGGTTACCCAAACCTGCAACCATACAAGTCTCCTGTGCTCAAAAAATTTTAGCACATAATGATGATCAAGAATTCGTGGCCTTTCTAGATGAAAACTATATATGTATGTCAGTGTTTTGGCTAAAAGCTTCCTGCGTCTTTTCCAAGAGCGTATTCGTAAAAAGTTACATTTATTAGTGAAATTATGTCAGGGAACAGCAGGAAAACAGGCCAAATTTGCTTGTTTTACTTTCCTGAAACTTAACGATTTCCTTGCCTAGGTAGTCTTGCGACCATAAATTCATTAGATAAACCACTTAATGAACATGCTGCAGAAAGGTCCTATATTCACTATTACTCAATTTTTACTGCGTTTGTTTCTAACAGTTACAAACCTCTCAGGAAGAGGAACTAATAGTCTGATTTCCATATCCATTAGTCATACATCATTGTCAAATTCTGTAAAAGGGGTAACATTTTACGACAGGTGTATACTATATGCACAGTTCCCTGTATAATAGTGTCATACATAGCTTTTCCCATAGCAGGACTATTTGTTCTGTTGAGGTATAGTTTTGTAGACTGCACATTACATTATATAACGGCAGGTAGTTAAATAAGAGAAACAACAAAGGTTTGCAATTATACATATTTTATTTGCATTTCAACAATGACACATATAGTGCATTACATCATCAACAACAAAAACAACTGATTCTTTTTTCAGTATTTCACTAATAACTGTTTCTTGTCTGCAGTAAATTCAGAATGTATTTCTCTAAAAACTGATGGGTGCCCCTTTAGCCTCTTCTTTTGATGCCATGTTAATGTGCTGTTCCAAATCATCTGCATGCACACTATACGTACAGAGATAGTTCATGATGTCTTCATACTCAATTTGAACACACAGGAGCCTATGTTTCAGTTTTTCCAGCAGAAAGAATAGCACCATCCTTAGGCCAAATAAGTGTGTAACGGTGGAGTGTTGCAAATAAATGTATCGACCTATAGATCACACCATGAGTGACATACTGTCGTACGATGACGATATAGAGAGTGTCAGACCAGCACAGTAAATGTCCAGAGGTGGCGGATATTCGAAGGTCATCCATTGGTTGATGTAGTGTTCTGCACGACACAGTTCATCCCATTCCAACTCCATAAGCCGCACTTTAGCACTTCTTGGTGCATTTTCAGTCTCTAACACAACATGCCAGTCACTATCCACTGATGCTTCCATACCAATATTTTTGAAGCTGGAAGCAGTAGAGCACTGGGAAAAATTAGCAACTTCTCATCCACCACATCAACACTCTGGATTTCACTAACATGAGAACGTTCTGGGATGATGTATACATCCGTTCTTCTGGGAGTCAGGGACTTGCAGCGTGCCTAAATCAGTGAGCAGGATGGATAACAATGACTCTTTTTTCTGCTCCAATATGTTGGTCATGTGTGCTACAGGATCACACGATGCTTCTATGGCTGGTGGTCCTGACAAGACAGAGTTCTCTGCAGGTCCTGACGAGTCGGAGGTGGCTGCTGCCAGTCCAGACATATCGGAGGCTGCTGAACAAAGAATAAGAAGAAACAATAAACATCCACAGACAATGACATTGAGTTGAACAAAGGAAGGGAGCCTGACAAAGAAGAGGAGGAGAAGGAACTGCTACATGTGGTAATACTAATGACGACATGTAATGAATACTTAAATTTACTTTTCTTTTGTGATGAAGAGACAGATGAGGATCTCGACTGTTGCTGTTGCTGCTTCATTGTTCTTCTTCTTCCAGAGACTGCGACTGGGGCTGATGAGCTACCACAACTGCCTTGTATCCCCTACATCAGGAACACGCAACTGTAAATTAATTAGTCCATCAATTTGATAGAGTGGGAAGGGGGGTATTCAAACAACCAGAAGTAGCCCGTGAATACAAAAAGTGACACAGTGAACTATTTCTGGCCATTTTTTCGATAAATTTAATTAATTAGTCAATTAATTTGACATCAAAAGTGGTCCAGGGTTTCGGGAATTTCCCAGAGGGATGGATGACAGAGAAAAGTGGCCTAGAAATACAATTCAAAAGTGCACACAATTCAAAAAGTGGGAGAGGGAGAAAACCCATGATGTCATCTGGGGGGAGGAGGGGATTAATTAATCAATTTGAAATAAATTTGGCACAAAGTGGTGTATCATAATAGTTTAAGGAACTGTGCATCAAAAGAGAACAATAGGTTAAGGGCTGAGATGGAGCAAAACAATAGGTCTGACCCTGAATGTGTGCTTGCCCTTAGGTAGGAAACCCACACAAACAAAATGCGCCAGAAAGAAATTTGCCCCATTACTAGTAATGAATGCTGTCACCAAGGGATATCAGATTGATACCATTTCTATAGCATTCCAGAAGGCTTTAGGCAATGTTCCTTGCGAGTGGTTTCTAATCATATAGTGTGCCTATGACGTATCATATCAGTTGTGTCACCAGATTCCCGATTTCTTGTCAGAAAGATCACAGTTCATAGTAACACGTGGAAAACCATCAAGTAAAGCAAAATTGATACCTGGCGTTCCCCAAGGTGTTATAGGCCCTCTGCTGTTCGAAATCAATATAAACGATTTAGGAGGCACTCTTGAACTGTATGCAGATGATTCTCTCATTTACCATCTTGTAAAGTCACCAGATGATCAAAACCACTTGCCAAATGATTTAGACAAAATATTTGTTTTGTATGAAAAGTGGCAATTGACCAGCAATAATAAAAAGGTTGAAGACATACACATCAATACCAAAATGATTCTGTCGATTACATAATAAATCACACAAATATAAAGGCACTAAATTCAATTAATAATTACATATTACAATTACAAATAACTTAAACTGGAATGATCAGTAGATAATGTAGTGCTAACCAAAGAGTGTGTTTTATTGGCAGAACACTTAGAACATGCAACATGTCTACTGAAAGACTGTTTGCACTATGCTTGTCTATCCTTTTCTGGAGTACTGTTGTGTAGTATGGAATTTGCACCAGATAGGAATGTTCGATTATATTTTGTTCAAAGAAGGGCAGTTCATTTTTTACTATCGTGAAATAGGGGAGAGAGTGTCACAGATATGATAAGTAATCTAGGATGACCGTTATTAAAACGAAAGTATGTTTCAGTGCTCCAGGCTCTTTTAGCGAAATTTCAATCACAAACTTTCTCCTCTGAACACAGAAATATTTTGTTGGTGCCTACCTACATAGAAAGATCTTTTTAATAAAATAAGATAACCCTGAACTTACACAGAACAATTTAAGAATTCGTTCTTCTTGTGCACTACTTGAAAGTTGAAATGTAGAGAAATACTTCAAAGGTGGTTTGATGAACATTCTGCAAGGCACTTAATTCTCCAATGCTGAGGAATAATCTAGATGTCGATATAGATATATTTATGTTGATGAAGAAGTGGGAGTATGATATTGATGACATAGTCCGCCATCTTAAGGACGTTGTAAGTAAAGACTGCACCTGCTTTTCCCAGCCACCTAATTGACTGAAAAGGAGGTAGGGAAGAGGGAGGTACTCAGGTGGGGTAGGTAGAAAGCGGTTGGGCTGACCTTGACAGTGAAAGCTCAGTTGCTTAATTGTCCCATAATTGTGCCATTGTGACAGAACATATATTGCCCCACTACCAAAAGGACGAAACCCAATGTCCACAGATGGGATACTTGAAGAGCACCAAGACAACTGCTGAGTTTAACGTCCCCATCTGGCAGACGTATCACTATCAACAACATCACATGGTCTCACTTAATGAGACACTGGGGAGAGGTTTGGAATTTAGTCCAGGACACTGGCACAAGAATTGGCGATCAGGAATCTTACACCACCACTACTCCTCCTCTTGCTTGTTGAACACTGGCAGTAAGAGTTTCATCCATCACTGCAATTCGAAATGACTTTCCTCCAAATCCTGTACGACTGCACAGACCTACGTTAGCTACCTCAGCTACAGAGGCAGGTTGCACTTACTAAGCAAACATGTGATGAAATGTGCTACTGTTCTCTGGATCTTTTCTACTGTCTCCATGAATTCTCCCTGGTAATGGTTCCATACTGCGGAGAAATGGACTAGCATACTGGCCAGAACCGCAATTGTGAGGCCACTCTTTTGTCAGTGAGAGTGACACGGTTGCTCCCTGCTCAGGCATTACTTAGTCCAATGGCCATCTCAAAAGTCAAGGCCCAGACAGCAGGATGGGAGGTCTTGGCCCTCAGTATGAACTAGAGCAGTTGTGTCAAACTCACTTTTCTTAAAGAAATATGACAGACATACTGCAGCATATACAAATAGGTCTCCAGATCCTGTGGGATAATCTGTCGTTGAACCCTAGACAAGGGCAGCTGGCACTGCAGGAGTAGGAATACAGTTTGATGGCCTCAGCACTGGTGGCTGTGCTGATGGCACCTTACACAATGCTGGGTCAGGGTCCAGCATCCTGTATTACAGTTGGTGAAAGAAAATCCCTGACAACTTCAGTGCGCCTGGTGCACTTGCTTCAGGCGTCTACCTCTACCAGTCAAATAACACAATTCTGTATACATCTCTACGGCAACGCCTCAGTAGTATCGTAGTTCTATAAATGACTATTGTTTTCATCAACACCCATTTGCAATTCACTGCTGAAAGCTGGCAACAGCGCTACCAGCCACCAGAGATCTTCTCTTAGTGACTGTACTATAGCTGTTTGGGCCACTGCACAACATCGCCAAATGTACTCACAGAGCAAAAGGCGGCAGTGAGTCAGGTGCACGGTATGGGAGATTCTGCTGCCCAATGACTGTTGATGGACAAGTTGATTCCATGAACCACGTAATAGCAGCCGAACAGGTGACCTGTTGGTTAGCTGCGCTATTTTAATAGCGTCACTGTGATGGCTTTTTAGTGGCTGCTGGCTTTGGCTGCACATACCTGTCGCTGCTGCAATGCTGAATTGATGTCCTGGATAACCAGTGCTTGGTGGCTGCTGAAATACCACTATAATATTAGTATCAGGCTGTATGTCTGTGATTTCACCAACTGTTTAGCAATTTTTGCAGCAGGTACGGGAAGCTTGCCATCCTTTTGCATGTAATCATTCTTCCCTTCTTTGGGAGAATTCGACTCTCCGAATTCTTCAGCATGGCTGGTTTGTGGGAAACTATTCACAAGGATGCTGCAAATGGGGACTAAGTTAGCTGTGCCATTTCTCGTCTATAATTACACACTTAGACTCCTAATGTTCTCTAATGCTGTTCTCATTTAACCACTTTTGTACAAAATCTATTTTCAGTTACCTGTAGCGTTTTACAAACGCCCTGAAATTTTTTTTTCGTTCTGGCTCTTCAGAAGTGCTGATATTAACATAGGACTCAAGGCAAAAGAAAAGTGTCAGTGAGATTTGGATGGCTTTCCCTCTGTAGCAAAAGTAAGCTCCACCAGTCACAAGCAGGACCAAGAGGTTGGCCAATGATAACCTCCCCAGCAAGTCAGCTAGATGTCGGTAATCCCAATAATACTGCTGCACATGTTAATATAATTGTTCCATTTGGATCCAATTGTTTTGAGCAGCGATCAGTTAGTCCATGGAGGTAAAAAAAGTAGTGCCATTATCTTATTTATGAATCTGAGTGTCCAGAAAGATGGATGGACATGTCACAGTGAGTCCCATTTGGAACCAGTCCACAACCATTCAGTTCTAGACGTTGTGTTCCACCAGAACTGCCCTGTTCTTAACCTGTGGTTATGGTAGTTACTTTGTTCAGCTTATGAGTACAGCCAGTGTGGCCCACATTTTATATGTACTGACAATGGTTAACGAGAAATTCCCAAGGCGAGTTACACAAGGGTATTTTCATGAGGAATAAACTGGGTTCATCCAGCCCTACGTGGTATGGGTGCGTTTCCTAGATCATAGCTTGACCTTCTCAGCTCAGCATTGCAATCATTCTGCCGCTGTCATTAGTGAGTGCATCTTCCTATCTGGGGCCACGAGTAGGATACCTATATGCGAGCACATGAACGATTTTAGTGCTCCACATGTGACCATTTAGGAGACTATAATGTAAACCCCGTTCTGGCATTTCACACATGTCAGTGGTGCCTGAAGCCATATGTGTTAGTCCATGCTATCTATTTTTATGAGTGCCAAGGTAAAATGTTCGGAAAGAGGACACAAGCTGTGTTCTGGCACTGTGAGTACTTCCTTCTTGGACCTGCTGCAATCCCTCAAGGAATTGTTTAAGTGAGAACAGGGTGTGTACAAGTTTTCGTCTGACACAGAACTGTACTGTAGGACCTCCTGAAACTCGACTGCTTAAATGAGATCATCTGTGACGTTATCTGCAACCACCTGTGAAACGCTTGTGATGGGCAACTGGATACTGATGATGTAAGACTGACAGATGATGACATCTAGATACTGTTTCATTCTCCATTCTGTGATATCAGTGGTTTGTGCATTAGACAAGACACACAGATAACTCATGTTGATGTTAAGAAGACTGATTTTAGCATCTGCCTGTCCGTCTTTGTCTCAACTCAGTTCTGCAAATTTTGAGTCTTTTGCACTAGTTCTGTGACCTGTTGCAGGTTCTCTCACATACTGTGGAAAAGAGGATCAAAACATTCGATATGCTGCTAGGGTTTGGTCAAATACTTGTCCGCTCTGTGGTATGAGCAGTAGCTGACAAAAAGTATCGTTCAGGAGTCGTAACTCATTCCACAATGACTAGGAAATTGAATGTTGCATCGGTATCCATCGCTGGTCGGTCAACATTACAGTTTACTGCTGTATGAACAGTGTGCCACTATTCAATGGATGTACAACAAAAACATTCGACCCCTGTAGCAGCCAAGTGGGACCAGAGCAGCAGCTGTGGTTATGCCCTTCGGTGTCCCAATTGTCCATGGCCAGAGTACGCAGATATTGGTTGGTGTTTCTGCCTGTTATTTCATGAGGGCTAACTGCAAGCTACAAAATGTCGACAGCAAGCTAGGAGAGGAAGAAATACGCAGTCAGTATCGCCACACATTTACAGTGGTACAAACGCACAACCTCAATGGATACGAAAGGTCTTTGCTGTGCCTTATCTCTACCAGTCCTCTCACCCATCCATCTCCTTTCTAAGTATCTTCAGTAAATTATGGCATAGTTTCTGGAAGTCTCTGAAAGCCTGAATTTTCTCCATATGTACGATCATGGAGCGTGAAGCTATTGAAGTGTACAGTGAGAGTGGTGGATTCAATGTTCCCAGTGGAAACACTGTTGACAGTTAAGAATGACTTTTACAGCCTTCAACAGATGATGTAGTGAGGTCACGACATCTCTCTCTGTTGTCCTTGGTCATTGCTGACATATGGGCGGCAGGTTGAGCTGGCAATTTGTGATGCTGGCTACAGATTCCTGGGAGCTGGCGATCGATAGAGGACACGGCCATTGACGTCAGCGGCATGCTTCTTACCTTAGCGTTATGGAGACCATATGGTACCCTTGCTCTGCTCACATCACTGTAACAGCAAATGAAGAAGGCTGAGTGTAGTGTACGATTCGCTTCCCTTTGGAAGAGTTGGAGGGCATCTGATGTTGTGACACTAAGTCCTACCAGGGATTCAACATTGGAGGCACCAGCAGGCTCAGATGACAGGATGGTTGGGCTGTGACACCAAGTCACGTGAAGGAATTTGTGGTAGCAACAGGCACATCCTTGTCTCGAATCCATGGCTGCTGCTGCTGGAGTCAGCCATCTTTCTGTCTGGTAATTCAGACTTATTCATATAGCTCTAGCTCAAATTTGTTTCACTAAATCCTGGCACATTGTCACATTGCCCTTAAAATGTGATCTGTACTGGTGTGGTGACGTTGCCCTGCTGGCTTCACTATTACTGCATATAGTACAGTTTAGTCATGCACTCACATGTCCTGATTTTGCAATCCTTTTGTTTGTCTGTTACTGTGATTCACATGTCACCACATTAATGAATATTGGCTGGCAGTCGTTCATAAAACACTCCATGATGGCTTCCACACTAATTCTCATTAGTTTTGCTATAGATTTATAATTTTTAATCAGAGACTAGGTCCATCTCCACAGAGAAAACCCGGTCCCTTGGGTCTTGCCCTGTCTGGTTCTCTATTCCAATTACTTCTACCCCTCAATGTGTGAAATAAATACATACTGTAAAACTAAATTAGTTACCCTTGATTACTGTATGAGTTAAAGCATTAACCTCTGACTCTATAAACCTATCTTTCATCCCTCTCTTGCAGTATCTAGTCTACAGGCACTTTACTTAGCCTTAGGTCACGTTCTCACACAGCTCATCATTTGAAATATGTAATAGATAGGTAGAGCCAAATCAGTTACCATGGCACTATTGATTGCGACACTCAAGGTGATGGTTACCTGATGTCTTACTTCCTGATACTGTTACATTACATTACATTAATCGTTTTCCATGAATCCCTTGGAGAGGAGTCTCTGGAATGTGAAAAGAGTCAAAGCTTTTCTTTATTTATTTTTACTAAGATACATTAATATTGTACAATGCTAATGCAGACAGAATTATGAGCTATAATCCTTGTGAAGATATGCATGGATGGAGTAGAAGGAGTTGGCCACCAGGAAGTTCTTTAATTCACTCTGAAACCGATCTTCGATCTTTATCACTTACAAGACCTTTGATATGCTATGGTAAGTTACAGAATATATGAGTACCCATGTACCTGGCTCATTTTTGTACTAATGTTAAGCTTTTATAGTCCTTACACAGATTGTTTTTGGTTCTGGTATTATAATCGTGTTTGAATACATTATACTTATAGGGTCAGGTATTCTTTGTGAGGTGCCAAACTGTATGCACTGGGTCTTGTAAAAATTCAGTGACAATCCACTTGCTGTGAACCACCCATTGATACTTACAAATATTTCATTAGCTGATTGCTCTGTGAGATCACGGGTACTGTTTTCTATAACAATACTTGTATCATCTGCAAATGACACGAAATTTGCATTTTGTGACACTGCATATGGAAGGTCATTAATATATAATAGGAACAACAAGGGACCTAAAATAGAACCCTGGGGCATCCCTTGTCTGATGGTTCCATGTTTTGAATGACTATTGTTATGTGGTAAGCCTGGTACAGACAGACACTGTTTTCTATTAGGATGAGAACCATGAGCCTGCTACTCCTGTTATCCCATGATATTTTAACTTCTGTATAAGGATATCATGCTTAACACAATCACAATGCCAGATCGCAGAATATTCCAAGTGGTAATAACTTTATTGATTCTAATTATCATCTGTAAGAGTGAATATAGCTTGATCAGTTGACAATCCTTTCTGAAAGCTAAACTTATTGTGAATGAGAATATTTTTCTGTACTAAGTGTTTATAAAGTCTATTGTACATAATCTTCTCAAACACTTTTGAAAATAATGCCAATAATGAAATGGGATGGAAGTTTTCCACTGATGATTTGTCTCCTTTTTTGTGTAATGGTTTGGCAATAGCATATTTAAGCCTATTTGGAAGAGTACCACTGTGGAGGGATTCATTACATAAGTAACTCAGTACATCACAAAGTTCTGCAGAGCAAAATTTAATTATGGCAGTGCTGATTGCATCATAACCACTGGAACATTTGTTTTTAAGAGAGATAATAAGATTAGAAATTTCTTTTGGTGAGGTAGGATATAGTTGAATTTTGTCAAACTTCTGCAGAAATGCATTTTTTAAATGTTTTATGCTGTCTTCTGAGGAACTATGCAAACCTAAGTTGTCTGCTACTAAAAGCAGTCTACAATTTTGAAAGTGTCTGCAATTTTGGAAGTATCTCTAATCAACTCATTATTTACATTTAACATAATTTCCTCTTTTGCCTGATTAGTTTTTCCTGTTTCACTTTTTACTATGTTCCAAATTATTTTTATATTGTTATTAGAGGCATTTATTTTTTCTTGAAAATAAATAAATTTTGAGGTTCTGATTACTTTGTTTAGAATTTTACAATATAATTTGTAATGTGATTTAGCTCTGTAGTCATAGTTTTCCCTTGACATTAAGTACAGTCTTCTTTTTGTTTTGCAAGATACTTTTATTCCATTTGTAATCCAAGGTTTTGAAACATTTAATCTATTGCTTTGATTACTTTCTTAGGGCAGCAGTTTTCAATGTGACCTATGACCGTGTTAGAGAAACAGTTATATTTTTTATTTATCACGGGTGAATTGTATACATCTTGCCAGTCTGTACTCCTCAAACAATTTTTTATACCTTTAATACCTGTTTCATTTATTATTCATATAGTATGCTACTTCCTGTTATTAGTTGAATCAGACCCTACTATATTAAATGTAAGCAACTGGGCATCATGATCTCAAAGGACATTAAATATTGGATTTATACTATGATTTGCTAGTGTGGCAGTATCTATGAAAACGTTATCAATAGCAGTGCTGCTGGTACCCATAACCCTGGCTGGGAATTCTACTAAGGGAATGAGGTTATAAGAACTGGTAAGAGACTCTAGTGTGGATCTTGAGTAACTATCCTTCAGAAAATTTAAATTAAAATCTCCACTTAGTATGAGTTCATCATTTTTAGAAGTTAAGAAATTTAATACTGCATCAAGCTGTTTAGTGAATAGCTGTAAATTACCAGTTGGAGCCCTGTATATTGTGGCTATAATTATTTTTCATTTGTGTGTTTCCATTTGTGAGGCACATGCTTCAAAATTCTGATCACTACAGTATTTAAGAATGTCAATGTTTTTATAATTGTGACCCTTTCTAATATAAGTGGCAACTCCTCCTTTCTCCTCCTCTTTTCTACAATTCTTTGAAGTTAAGGTATACCCTTCCATATTATGCATTTCAATTTCACTATCTAAATGATGTTCAGAAATACAAATAATATCAACAGGATTTGTAGACTAGTTCATCTAAACAGATCTGAAATTCATTAATTTTGTTTGTTAAACCTCTGATATTTTGATGTAGTAAATTTACTGTTACTTTTTTTTCTTCACAAGTATTACGCTTAACATTTTCAGATACATCTTGTTTCAATTTTGAATGTGTAGATAATGAGCTTAACCTAAAAATAACTACTTAAATGAGTTACAATGTCCCCCCCTTGAAGAATTTGTTATCAACCTAGCCAGTATATCCTTCCCTATTCTATTGAGATGCAGGCCATAGAAGTAAAGCGCCACCTACCAATAGTGTCAACAAGAACCAAACCAATCCCTGACCCAGCACCAGCCCGAAGCAGTCGATGCAACTCCATATTGACCCTCTTCACAGAGATGTTCAACTGGGGTCGATTGTACCGCTTGAAAACAGGCACAAACTCAACATTAGTGTGGTTCGTTGCTGATGCTATTTTTACTAGGTCACTCTCAATACTGTAGCCCTGGTCCCTATCGATCCTGTTCCCTGCTCCACCTCATATTACAAGATGATCCTCCTTGGTGAAACCTTTACACAAAGATCCTATGGCGTCTACCATTTCCCTGCAGAAGTTGGCCCACACTTCTTCCATGACTGCTACCTAACAGCACAATTTTCTTTCTACTTCCCACTTTTTCTGAAACAACAGGCTTCCTACCTGAATTCTGCTGTGCATCAGCTACACCTACATCTACATGAAGCTCTTCATTAGTTAACTGTGGCAGCAGGGCAAATCTATTTTTTGTGCCAATGGTGAAACTGTCAGATACTGTCCTCTTTCTGTGGCCCCTGTTCCCTGCTACCACTTCCCATTTCTCTTCACCCTCCTCCTCCTTAACCTAATTAGCTCCTCCCAAGCTTTATCTAATTCAGCGTGAAGGACTCTAATCTGCCCCTCCTGTTCTGGTATTTTCATATCCCTTGAACACACTCTACAGTACCCAGGAAGAGTCTCATTTTATTCCCCAATTTCCATGCCACTACATCCCCCCAGTGAAACGATCTGTCACAACAGCTGCATAGCACCTCAGAACTAACTTTCCTACAGCAACTAAAACACTTCATACTCATGATTGTTTAAATATAGGCCTACTTTTTAAGCTTTCGCTAAATAAAGATAATTTCCTATTTACTATGCTCTATAGTGCTCTAATATAAATATAATATTAATGTACTTACTCAATTACATTTCGAATCACTTGACTTTTGTGCACAAAAAATTTAGGCCTAAGAACGGCTGTTTAGCGGTAACGGTTTTACGCTATTTTCTTTAAAAATGCGGCACAGAACTTAAAATCTTCACTTCCCCAAACAGATATTACACTACTGAACGCAGTTTAACCTAACAAAATCTAGACAGTGCACTTAATACCTTTTAAAACTTCAAAAGTAAGCGCACACGGAGTAGGCCTAAAAACGGCTGTTAAGCGATAACGGTTTTGTTTTGTTGGCAGAAGAGCCAACACCGTGTTACTAGTGGAGGCCGAAATGCACGCGTTTTAGCTCACGCAGGCTGGCGTGAGGAGGGAAGAACTATGCTGACGTGAGGTCTGGAACATGACAAAGAATTAGAATTCAGAAAGCGGACGTAATTAGTTTGATTAGTTTGATACTTAACTTTAATCCATTAATGATGAACGTCGCTCTTGACGGTACATGATTCACAATATTATCTGTTCAGAATTCATTCTAATTACTGAATATGGCGCCTTGCTAGGTCGTAGCAAATGACGTAGCCGAAGGCTATGCTAAACTATCGTCTCTGCAAATTGAGAGCGTATGTAGGCAGAGAACCATCGCTAGCAAAGTCGGCTGTACAACTGGGGCGAGTGCTAGGGAGTCTCTCTAGACTAGACCTGCCGTGTGGCGGCGCTCGGTCTGCAATCACTGATAGTGGCGACACGCGGGTGCGACGTATACTAACGGACCGCGGCCGATTTAAAGGCTATCACTTAGCAAGTGTGGTGTCTGGCGGTGACACCACAGTTTTACGCTATTTTCTTTAAATATGTGGCACAGAACTTAAAATATTCAGTTCCCCAAACAGTTACTACACTACTGAACGCAATTAAACCTAATAAAATCTCGACACTGCATTTAATACTTACTAAAACTTCAAAAATAAGCGCACACGAAATATCAACACAGCCGGACGATCCAAAGAGCTTACATCCTGTAACAATTTCTTTCTGGTGATCTGCTACTCCTGTGCTACTATCGTGCAACTAAATGGATAATCGAGGATCCGTTAACAGATGTCATTAAGGAAGCTAAGGTTTTGTTTGGACAACAAATCTAGAGATACAAATAGCCAATACAACAGTTGCTGTGTTGTATTCATGGAATCCTGTAAGTGAGTTGTGGGTCCCATAATTTGACACATAATACTATTGATTAACAGTCCATTGCCTCACATTTCTGAATGCCTTGCCCCATGAGTTCTCCTTGCCCTTAGCAACTAGTACCCACCACTATGTCATTATATACAGAGCATGTCCATCATAAACCTATTCTCTGAAAGTATGTTTCTGGTCTGATCACCCCCTTCTGTCAAGGTCATCCTCCATTTTAACCGTGAAAAGTTGCATGATGCATGAATCTCCACTCACTACAATCTCGCTAGTGGAGTATATGGTGACTACCCAACTCTGACATTGCTGGAGGTCACTCTCGGTCATCACCACATGCCAATCACCATCTTCAGCTAATAATAACACCGCTTTGTCTCTCACTTGCATAAATTACCCAACTGTTGCTAGCTTCACTGGATAAGCGTAAATTAACACCTGAACTCCATATTCTTGACAGACACTGCCATCTTCACCATGACATAAAACTATGCACTATCCATTTTCACACTCGCCATGGCACCACGGCAGTGGGATGGCAACTTCTGGCTACTCAGCTCCACTGTTAGCTATAAGTCTGGTGGTAGTTCTGCTTACACTTTCCACAACCCTTTCAGATACTGTTCAGGTGACAACAAGATGGGACATAAATGCACATGTAGCACTTGAAGGATTGCTTCGTGCTACTCGCTAATTCGATTATCCTCTAATTACTGCAATATCCTCATCATCATTAGTCTTGCATCTAGTACTTGAATCTAAGTTTCTACCAAGTTCATATCCCAGTTCAGAGTGCTAGCTGAGGCCCTGGCATAATCCAAGTCTTCCTTAGTCAGCTGTTGAACGATTATACCACTTGTGTCTGCTGTCCTGAATGCAGATTACAGTATTCTACACCCAGCGTCTATCTAACCCCTCTTCTCTCTCCTGAAGTCGTGTGGCACCACCCTAATCACCTTCTGCATCTGCTCCTTTAGTTGTATACATGCCCCGAGCAATTTCCTGTGCTCCTTTGAGACCCCTCTCAGCTTCCAACTGCTAATTGCTAATATCCCTGGAAACAATCTTTCCAGTCTCCTAATCTCCTTCGACAACTGCTGCCACACATTAAATGCTAAACCTAAGGGTCATCAGTGACTGCCCACTTCCCCCCCTCCCCCATCCCCCCGCCCCCCCATCAGAGATGTGCAGCAATGCCAAAACTAGCATTCTTCTTTTCTGGTCCCTCTTCCATCAGCCCAAAATGATTAGCTGCTGATGTTCAGTTGAATAGGCCCAACATGTCCACCCCAAGGAAACTGAACGCTTCTGTTGTTTCTGGCAACATCTGTAACAGTTGCTGCTTCCCATTTAGATCAACCTGCGGTGTACAATCGACACAATTTCTGACGTACTGATCAACATCCTCCCTTCTGTTCCACCAGTACTTTTCTGCCACTCCCTGACTCATCACTTTCGTCCCCCATGACCTGATAAGATCTGATCATGCATTTTCCGTAATATTTCTATGTTCAGCTTGTCTGCCACCATCATTCACGTTCCTATTTTCGTTTCTCTACATAATGATGAGTCACACATGCTAAATCACTGTTGCTTCCCATCTGTCTATTCTCTTCATCTGCACTCTGTGCTGCTAGCCATTCCCCAAGATCTTGTGCTAGTGCTTGTATTACCACTATCTTCCTGGATAGCCCTTCTGCATTTCCATGCTTCTTCCCAGATCTGTGGATTACTTTGTATACAAATTTACTTAGTTTCAATGTCCACTTTGTCAGTCTACTGGATGGGTCGTTAAAACCTGGTAACAACTTCAAAGCAGGGTGGTCTGTCACTACCTCGAATTTTCTACCATATAGGTAACACTAGAAGTATGCCACTCCTTACACCAAGCTAAGCATCTCTCTCTCTCTGTTGTGGAGTAATTCAACTGCCTTGTTGTAAAGGTATTAGAACGTTCCTGACCTCACCTATCCCCCATTTCCTTACTGAAAGCCAAGAGGTTCTAGGCGCTTCCGTCTGGAACCGAACAACTGCTATGGTCGCAGGTTCGAATCCTGCCTCGGGGCATGGATGTGTGTGTTGTCCTTAGGTTAGTTAGATTTAAGTAGTTCTAAGTTCTAGGGCACTAATGACTTATCACATGATAATATGAACTCCTTTTGAAAGTCTAGAAACATCAATATGAGACTCAATATTAACATCTTTTTTAATTCAACAAATGGTTCCCGACATTAGTCCAATCATAAAAATTAACACCCTTTTCAACAATTGCTTAATCCGCAAGCCCCTCCGTGAACATCCTAACGTGCTATACTAATTCACGAGGCCCAGAAAGAATTGCAACTAATTTTTTATTTCTGTTACTGGAAAATCTTGGACTGCTTTCACTAACCTAGAATCTTTTCTTACGCCATTCTTACTAATGACATGACCCAAATAGTTAACTTCCTCCAATGTAAAATGATATTTTTCCACGCTGAGCATCGACAGGCTGCTTGTAATCGCTTTAACACCTGTCAGACGTTTTCTATAGTCTTGCACCGTATATCCCTTGAAAAGACGGCATCAAGACATACAAAATAATTTTAACACTCTGTCCAGCAACCACTGGAATGTTGTTGATGCATTCTACATCCCAAAAGGTATCCTTTTATATTGGTAGTGTCGCCAGGGCGCAGAAAAAGGCGTTTTCGGTCTGTCATCTGAAGCCACTTCCAACTGAGTGTACCCACTTCTTATATTCACTGACGAGACGTTCTGTCTTTTCCCTAGGTTCTCTATCATCTCTGTCATGTTTCGAATTGGGTTAAGCATCTGTTGTAGTCTTACTATTCAGTTGATGGTAATGGTGGCAAAAGCGTACTTCCATGAGCCTCCATAGACTTTTTGGTCACAAGCCCAATACCTGCTTGCACGCCCCCCCCCCCCCCCCACCCCCCACCCAGAGGCTATTGCTCTCTTCTGTTATTCCATCAGCCAACTGTTGATTTATAAAATACTCCAAAACTGGTTGCAGTGATTGTCATATATTGTAAGGCCATCGATACACCAGTGTTTCGTTCCCTGTCAGAATACAGTGTTGTGTTACTGACATAGCACGCAACAGCCTGCAACGGTACTTTCGCGTTATCGTCAATACGGTACCAGAACGTTTAAGTTCTACCACTGTAAAGACGGAAGATCCGCGATTCGGAATGTCAGAACTGTGTAGTAAGTAGCGGCAGGACACCAACACAAAATTACGCAGCACTAACACTCCACACCATCGACTCTTGGAGAGCGATTTTAACCGTGTTCAACCTAATGGTAAAGTATCGGACTATTTTTCTCCGAATCATACAGTTTGTGGGAAAAGCAGTGAGAATAATTACTTTTGGAAGCCTTTTAACAGACAAACCCTGTTATAACAATAAACTGTTTCGCTTAATAAAACGGCCGCCAGCCCAAATCGGGCACAGTATCTACACAAAAAGATGAAGTCAGTTTTCGACTCTGAATAAATAACTACTTTCACTTATTACGTAATTTAAACACAACCATTTAATTTTCATTTACTACGGTCACTTGGCAGTAAGTACTATTAATCCCACTTTCTGTTGCTTATGGAATTTATCGCTGTACTTCAGTAATTATTTAAAGAAGACACACAAATGTTTCAACAAGAATACAAAAAAATATTAAAATTATAACTATCATTCATGTGTCCAAAACTATTATTTAACACGACTAAATTTCATTTCTTTAGGACTGTTATTTGTTAATGTTTTACTAACACCAATATTTGTCTGGTTTTCTTTGACATGGGGAAGCAACACGAACAATTACTGTTAAGATTGTTGCAGTTAAACAATTATGTTCCTTTACTTTCAGAAATGCTATTGAAAACTTATCCTCATGGTCACGCAAAGCGGTGGCCCTTAAACTGATACATGCAAACTTTGGTATTTAATAATGATTTTCAGAATTTACTACCAAAACAGTACTATTGCCAGTAATTTGCTATTATTCAAGCTTCAATAAACATCAGGATACTCGGAATAAATTCGTTTAGGTAAGGACCCTACCGAGGTAAATGAAATAGGAAAATTACGGTTAAACACAAAGGTACATTTAACACTTATATTCCACTGATTGAAGATGGATGGTTCATATTATGATACACTTCTAAATAAAGCACTTTGCCTGTTACTGATGTCGAAGGTGGCGTGAGGCAGTGCTGCATAGTAACACTGCGCAGGTACGGCTCTTGATGTTCATAGCTCTGTCTTCCTCTTGGTGGCGACGATAAAATTGCAAATTTCTGGGCTATTAATTTATTGCCGTACTGCACCAATCATGTAGAATACGTCCGAGGCCAAAACCCAGTCTTGCAGGTAAATTCGGGGCCTCTAGTGCTTGACCAACGTAATGCGTGTTCACCACTTGCAGGGCAGCTACCTTGCGCGCCAATTCTCAGTCGCGCGCCCCACCACCTTTTCCATTCCACCACAGAACAGAGTTCCTTTCTACCTATGATCCCTACACCTTTTCAATTTACACTTCTGCTTACAAAAATCCTAAGTACGAACCATCTACAATTGCATGACAGCATATACATACAAAATTGGCGTAATTAATTACAGTAGTACTTGAAATATTACATAATTATTTACAAAACATGTTTAAATACATTTATTCCACCTACGTCAAAGAGGTTATTTTAAACAGATAAACTACACTTAACAAAAGCTTACTCTCGTTATAGTATTTCCTTAATTTTTCAAAATTATTACAGAACAAAAAATTTTAAAATATACAGATTAATGGCAGTATTACATTTACAATAGCATTACAAGCCCTAGTGGAAAGAACAGTGGAAAAAACAGATCTTGGAATTCTAGCAAAACATCCTCCATCTGCATCCTGTCTGTAGCCTTTAAATGCTTCGATTTTCCACGAAATGCTTTCTTACCAGCATCCTGTATCCTCTTATAGCCTACACTGTCTGTGTGGCAGTTCTCCTCGTCTGGAATCTCCTGTGTAACTAATAAAGCTCCTTTCAAGAGCTTCACTTCTTGGAGCGAAAATTATCCACATTGATGGGTATTACTTAACTTCCGTCCCATTCTTGTACACATACGATAGCTAATAATGTTCCTTATACAGCTTAACTTCCTTGGGGAGAAAATTATCCACATTGATCGTTATTACTTTACCTCCGTCCCACTCTTGTTCATGTACAATATACTACGTATCAACAAAAAGCTTGGTATGTCCAACACTACATTACTTTCCAGCTGTTGTGCTACACATATCAACTGGTAAGTCAGACTTTCTGATGCCTCCCGACACTCAGTCATGTGAATCAATCCTTAATGTCATTGATCGCAGTTTAACTGGAGTGTCTCATATATTAGACGTTTCTTGTGGCAGATCAACATGGACAACAATTTCCTGTAGCTGGGATGTCTTCCCATAAGTTCCACTATACGTCAGTGAAGGTCAGTTTTGGCATAACGTTGATGCAGTATGTTTAGCCCTAGAATCATTCTATAGCCCTCACTTACATGTGACACCATCTTCACCCATTGTTTGAACTTGGTTGGTTCCAATGAAAAATTCATCACTATTGACCGCACTGGCCACATATCACTGTCCCCTATCTCCTACCCCACGCAAATTGCAACATGATGGGTTTCAGTGCCTCCTACATACTATCTTGAGGTCACTGACACATGTGCCCTGGTGCCCAACATAACTTTATCTTCTGTAGCATCTGCCACACAAACTATTGCATATTCCGCCTTTGCATTCGCCTTTACAGCATTTGCCTATACTGGGAACTCCTTGCAGCGGTTCTGTGGTTCCCTCTTGAGTTTAACGGGTGCTTCTTACCACCCAGACCATCCCTCCTATTAGCCTTATTTCCCTGTTGTTGTTCCATACAATCCCTACAATTATATCCATTAAAACGTGTGGAGTCCATGCCATCTCTATTGTGCCTCTGTGGCTGGTAGCACTGCGTTAGCACATGCACTGCACAACTGCAATTAACACATCTTACATTTGACGCGAAAACGCTTCTCTGATCGCTTACACCTGTACAAACATCAGTTTCCTCGACACAAAAACGCTTCTCTGATCGCTTACACCTGTACAAACATCAGTTTCCTCATGCTGCAATGCTAACCTAAGCATTGCATGGAGATCTTTCGGTGCCCCCAAGCACACCTTCCTAGACATCTCTCAGAATAGCATTAAGCTTGGCTTCCTGTAGCAATACTTTGTTCACCTGCTCACTCAGCATTAGCCCAAAAGTATGTATGTATAGTTTCCTAATCGTATCCACGAAATCCCTAACAGTTTCGTTATTCATCTTGACAAATGTACCCAACCGCTCATGGAAAAATCATGCAACATTATGCTTCCTATGCCTTTGCTCTAGCCCCTGCCTGAGTTGGTCAAACGTCTGTACATTATGTAGATCCTCCATGCGCTGCACGAACGACTTTGCTTCCCTTGTTGAACATAACTTTGCTATCTGATAAAATTGTTCATCAGACCACATGTTGGCTGGTGACATGAGACTCTCCATAAATACCAACAAATCCACAGACATTCTACCAGAGAAGGGAGAAATAAGGTTAGCATTGGCCAGATCTACTCATAGAGACTTTGACCTTCACACCTCTATATCCTGATCTTTCTCCGCCAGCTTATTGTATGCAACCACATTATTTGTCCTTAATTAAGCTACCTGATTCACCAATGACTGCATAGCCATCTCACTTTGCCAGGCGGCCAGCCGGAGTGGCCGTGTGGTTCTAGGCGCAATAGTCTGGAGCTGAGCGACCACTACGGTCGCAGGTTCGAATCCTGCCTCGGGCATGGATGTGTGTGATGTCCTTAGGTTAGTTAGGTTTAATTAGTTCTAAGTTCTAGGCGACTGATGACCTCAGAAGTTAAGTGGCATAGTGCTCAGAGCCTTCTAGGCGACTGATGACCTCAGAAGTTAAGTGGCATAGTGCTCAGAGCCATTTGAACCATTTTTTTGCCAGGCCGTCCTCCTTGTCATCTATAAAAGTTGCTAGGTGCCGGGGCTAGTAGTGTATTTAACACTAAAATCTTCTAGAATCTTCATACATAAACGATGCTCTAAGCCCCACCTTTTCTAACTCCGACTTTTGCTGTTGCACATGGATTAAAAAGAAAGGCGAACTGACTGTAATCGACCCTGCGAGTGGAGTAGAAAAGACTTTGGCACCTGCAATAATTTAATTTGATAAATAAGTTAAATAAGGGAAAGTTTCATTAACGTAGTGAGAAATGAAAGGGTTGCTCTACAGATTAACAGAATGAAAGTTCTGTCCAAAATAACAACATGATTTATTATGACGAAAATCAAAATAATAAACAAAACACGTGAAACATTTACGATATATCAAATTGGCTCAAATTCGATACTCAAATGAATGCTGTGAAGGTGAAGTTGTCCCTAAACTAGACTGTGACATTTATGAAGAAGTGGTATGTGGAGCCAATTCCTTGCAACTCAAATCTTAAGAGAAACACACAGCCAACCCAACATTAATTGCTGCTACAGTAGTGAGAACTCAGACAATGAACACCCAAGACAGAACAAAGTTAGAAAAAGACGAACAGGCGCGCTCTGCTGAGCTCTGATAATCACCTAGGAAAATCTCTATCTGCCGGTGCTGCAGACATACATTACCAAACTGTCTTCTTAACTGCAAGAACACGATCTGGCGTACCGGAGGCGATGGCTGGTTGCTTCGACGTCCCGTCGTTTTGATGATAATGTCGCGAGTATAGCCCGAAACAAATTATCCTGGTCTGATTGTTCCAGACTAAAGACTTCCTAGCAATACAAATGCGCCTCTGAGGGAGATGAAGAAGGCTCACCACACAATCACTGACGGTACAGTGATTGATTTTAACAAGCGAAGTCACACAGTAACTCCAATACAGTCAACTTTAGCCAAAACTGCTCAAGACAGACAACATAGGCCGCTTGTACACAGAACGCTCAATTGCCAACTGTACTCGGAAAGTTACGTTGAAGTCGAAACTTCAGCAACTTCGTCAAACAGTTACAATTAAATTAAAGTATGTTAGACAGCCAACGGAAGGCAGGCTGTCAAGAGCAGCGAGAGCTCAGTCCTGTAACCTACTCCGACCGAAAGGCGACAGCCGACCCTCTCAAGAGCACCCGTACAAGCCGAACACAGAACATTCTCGCCCCACGACAGTGGCCGTGGTTAAACGTTCCAATCAGCAACTCGAAAACCGGCGGAAAATTCCACTCTATTGCCGAAGTACTACCATTCCACCAATGGAGATTCTTGGCGCCAATTTCTGCGCCGATTTTGCTACGCATGGAGCTATGTCCTGAGCAAGCCAATCACAATTACGATTTGGCAGAAAACGCGGGAAGTAGCCCGCCAAGGCTGCTTGGGAACACAAGTCATTCCCACGCCTCGCTGGTAGCCCGCCAGAAAGTGTTTTCGCTAAGTTTCTGAAAAGTAACGGAATCTCTAGCCCAGTCGCTCCTTCAGGCCCCTGCGGGCGTGTCTCCGCCGCCATTATATGTCGGCGTCTGGAAAGCATTCACTCGACTCCCTCACACCCGTCGGTTAACCCTTTCAAGATCAGCGGTGCCCGCCTGTCACCGGACCACCCGGGTGACGAGAGATGCTGCGTGGGAAGTCCGCGTGTGAAGGAATAGCAACTTTTCACCGCATGCAATTAGAGAGGAAAATCGAATTACTCAGAGTAAGATAGAAATATGAGAGGGGGCTTCTGCCACCTCTCAAAGTCAAGATCAATACCTCAAAACAACAGAAAATCTACTAACAACCCAGATAGAACAGGTAGTCATAGAGCACTCCACCAACCTACATCTTCTGCCAAATCATGAGCCATCTGGTCTCTACACATCGTGTGGCCATGTGCCCAGAACAATTACACATAAAGCCAATGAAATACTACAGACTTAGCACTAAGAGTAGAATGCCCAAGAAAACTGAACTGTATAAATTCACAGGTGCTAACCATTCATCCCTAGAATTTCCCTTAAACTGTGATAAGTCAACTGGTGCCTTCAGTTTCATAAAAATAGCTCTCATATAATTATGACCCCTATACTTCTATCCCACGACTATGAAAACAGCGAAGCGAAGTAGTGTAGTGCTTAGCTTACTTGACCCACATCAGGAGGACAAAGATTCAAATCCACGTCCAGCCATCCTGATTTATTTCCCTAAATCGCTTAAGGTAAATGGTGGGATGTTCCTTTGAAAGGGCATGGCTGATTTCCCTCTCTGTCCTTCCATAAACCGAACTTGTGTTGCATTTCTAATGACTTCATTGTCGATGGGACATTAAACACTACTCTCCTCCACTTCCTCTGCTATCACCACACATGAACAAAAATATTTTCAGTCACCTCAAATGAAGACATTATAGACTGTTGCTCAGACATCATGCTGTGTGGGTAGTGTATCCTCCACTGTTGATTCTGATGAGGCCAGCATCCTGTGATTGTTGACCACAGACCTACAGAAGACTGGAAACTGTCAGAGCCAATGGCTATTGACGTTAGTGGTGCGCTACTTCCCTCGGCACCATGGTGTCTGTACAGACACTGCTTGAATGGTTCTGACATAGAGTTGGTGACCTGATCTCTTATGAAAGCCTCTGGTGTTTTGCATTTTAAAGTACAGCTGTTGACCATGGCTCTTGTCACTGTTTGAACTTCCCTGTCTGGGATGGAAACCATTGATAAGTCAGTAGACATGGACACTAAGGGCCAAGGAATAATGGTGTCTCTATTGCTTTTTGCACTGAGGGTACAATATTATGTATTTCAATCATTTGAAGAGGTTGACAACCCTCTGTAATCTGTTTCAGGGCATCCATTAAAAAATAATACTAAATATACAGTTCTTCATATACTGCTCTATATCTCACCAGCAGTAGCTTCCTACAGCACATCGTTCAGCAGCTCGCCATCTTCCACATCTTTGCGAGAATAGAATCGAGGGCCTATCTCAGTCCCTTGTGAGACGTCAGCCTCTACCAGGCTGACCTCTCACATTATTATTGCTAAAGTGGTGATCAGCATACGTTTTGCGCATCACCTTCGTTCTCCCTTTCGATTCAGACGATATTTGCTTTCCTTGATCACATTGTTTTTGCACTTAAGTGGCAAAAACCTCTTGATTTCCTAACCTGCCACAGGGAGTCCGGTCAACAACTTCATAAACTACCGTTTCATGCTGATGCTGGACAGCACATCAAAATTGTGATATAGAGCCGTAGAGGTGCCAGGGAAAATTTCCATTTCAGTTTTCTCTGGGAAGAACTGTCCACAATTACTTAAATTCAAAGAAATCCTAGAATACTTCCCTTGCTGTGGGAATGTGATTTTTAACCTTTGCCAGGTATGAAACCAGGTTTCTGATTGGCGTTCTGGCACCTAAATTATTGGTGGGAAACAGCAGGCTTTATTCCAGAGCAGTCTTTGCACAGACAGTTATGCCTTTTCGGTGACTGGACAAATAAAGTGGGCCATGTAGAGTCTAGTACCGCACGGAAACAAGGGAAAGGATGCTGTTATGGTTGGCTGGTATCCTCTTCCTATAACACAAATGCACATGTGAATTAATGCAGTTCCTTATTTACATGAACTGGAACATTTACTTAACTTGAATAGAGTCCACGTTTTATGGTACAAGTTCATCAGTAATAGTCCTATGGCATATAGTGAAGTACAATTCTACAGGCTTTATTCCAGTGCCGTCTTTGCACAGACAGTTATGCCTTTTCGGTGACTGGAGAAATAAAGTGGGCCATGTAGAGTCTAGTACCGCACGGAAAGAAGGGAAAGGATACTGTTATGGTTGGCTGGTATCCTCTCCCTATAACAGAAATGCACATGTGAATTAATGCAGTTCTTTATTTACATGAACTGGAACATTTACTTAACTTCAATAGAGTCCACGTTTTGTAGTACAAGTTCATCAGTAATAGTCCTCCAGCATATAGTAAAGTGCAATTCTGGTTGAGGAGACATACCCCTGGTGTAATCACTAAAATGGTCGCTATGCGCTGTCGTAGAGTCTGACAAAGTAAACCTGCTCCGTGAGTAAATTGATGTTTCAGTGAGCAAATGAGTGAGTGAGTGGGGGGGGGGGGGGGGGGGCACTCTGGTCAGCGGCAATAGGGAGACTAAGTATGTTCTACCCCACTCTCCATTGTTGAAGATGTATCCAACATGACGGCGATGACATGATCCAAGATGGCGGCTTGTAGACTTGGCAGCAGTGCATAAGGTCATCCAAAATGATGGGTTTTGGCGGGAAGATAGGTCAATTGGGCTACGGCCACTAACCTAAGTCATCCGAACGACACCTCTTCCCAGGGATTGGAGGAAAATTTGTATTTTGGCAGTAAAGAAAGGCCACTTCGGCTATCTCTACTAAACTAAGAAAGTGACAGGAAAGAAAGGGCACTTGGGCTGCTTCCACTAACCTAAGTCATCCGACCACCACTACTTCCTAGGAAATGGTGGGACAAGGACTTGACTTGTGCTAGACATAAGTCTTTATTTTCAGTCTTTGTTTAAACAGTTAGAGGCAGTACCTCCATCCAATGTGTTCACCATGAGGTCCGGAGTACAACTGACCTTGTACACAGTACTGCCACCACAGGGCGTTGTTATCGGTTCCATGACGTAATCCAAGATGGTAGTCTGGGGTGAGGGGAAAATGGCAGGAAACAGTATGTTCACCAGGATGTCCCCAGAGGGTGCTGTCATCCCTTCCATGACATAATCCAAGATGGCAGTCGGTTGGTGGACAGGAAGGGTCCCATAACAGGAAATGCAAGGGTATGTTGTTTATTTAAAAAAAAAACATTTTTGGGGGTTAGATATCTCTGTCTCATCATTCACTCATTCACTGCTGCTTGGAAACATGTAGGTCTTGTAAGAAGTAATTACATGGAGCAAACATGTTGCATAACCTAATGTTCGGCACCATACTCTTATTGTCTTCACTGAATGCTTGGCCTTTTGTTGGCACTTTACCTATTGTTCTGTTAAGTGGTTTTCCATGTCACCCTCATTTCCTGAAACTATTGTACCGCCTTTGATACCAAATTAGGTAATTAGTAATGTCCTCCCACCATTTTCTGGTACACTTTTAGAATTTCACATGCTTTGAACGCCATTTCTGGCGCAATCTTCTTTGTCATCCACCCCGTTAAACTATTGTACTGTGTTTTACATAAAAATTATGCAAATTAACCTAGTGTTCTGCACTTAACCTGCTGTTCTGCTCCATGTCACCCACTCACGCACACCCTCCCCTTAATTACTGCACCGCTAACACCAAATTGATATAAAATATTTATGCAAATTAATTAAATCGATATTTTTCACATGTGTGGGGTACTTTTCTTAATTCGTAGCATCCTATTAGTCGGTGAAATCCATGGAATAGAGTTTAAGCAAAAGATTGCTAACAAAAAAAAAAGTCCCGCACTAGACGCCCGCCGCCGCGGCCGGCCCTGGCCCTGACCCTGCGCCAACTATGGCCGCCACAGCATCGTTCTGGCGTCCATGGGCCGCCCTCCCTCAGACAAGATGTTTAGGGCTGCAGTAACCAGGCTGCCCGCAGTGGCCCGATTCCGCAGCGTCTCCTCCTCTGCCGACACGTCCTCGCCGATCACGTGAGGTACAGCACACACCCCTGTCCATCACACCACAGAACTACAAGTCGCGCTCACACCGATCCCATACGCGAAATGCCTCTGGGCAGCACATGTGTTTACCGTTGCTGACGCTATACCTGTGGATACTTACGTCACATCTTGGGTGTAAAATCAGGACTTCAACTTCATAACTAAGTTAGCGGTAGGTGCTTTTGAAGCACTACAATTCCCATGTGTAATTTGCATCACAGATGTATTGTTTACAGAGTTAGTGGCGGAATTACTTGTAATTTTCACATGTCGGACGCTGCTGCAATGTTTTTATATGTTTCCTTGTAAGAGGTATTCCCCGTTACTAACCATAATTTTATATAGGACTGATGCAGGCATCATATAATTTCTGAAGCATGATCGGTATGTGAACAGCGGACGCTATACATCTCTGGAAAGCTATATTGTGCCCGTATCACACAAAGTCAATGTTTTAAGGAAGTAGTTTTTTCGTTTATCGGTTCGATAACATAGTTTATCGTAGAGAAACTGAGAAGAAGGATGTATGTCATGCGCTTGAAATAGATTTCTTACATTGGAATATTAACAGTGCTACATTCCATACAACTGATAGGTTGGAAACACAAGCAATCTAACATTATAGCCCGTTTTAAGTGTGGAACGTTGTAGCCTTAGGAGTGAGTGTATTTATGTTCTCTCTTACCAAGACCTTTCAGGTACTGATCCCAGACTCTGAAATAATACTTTAAAATTGATAGCTTGGTTGATTTATGTAAAAATGCTTCTAACTCCATCCATCTGGAGCTCCATTGCCCATAAAAATCACACAGGGATGGTAGCGCAGATTCTGAGGGGTAGTTGCAAGATGCATAGGGGCTACCAAAAACGATGTTGGGATTTTACTGTAGCAGATAGTTTCACGAAAGGTGGCTTGTTTCGAGGTATGAGAGTGCCAGAAATACGATTGACTAGTGGTTGTAATCATTAAAGGACTTCTCCAAAGGACCCAAAGCACTTATGCGGTTGAATGGAAAGACTTGATTTCAACTCGTAGACAGCATTTCTATCAAAAGCGTACCACTAGAGATCTGAAAAGCTAGTGTACATTTCTTACGACCTCAATGAATCATCACCTATAACTCAGTTGATATATCACAGAACTTCTGACATGACATCGAGACGGAATGCGTTACAAATACTGGAGAAATATCTAGTGGCGGCGGCATGAGGGAGTTGCAAATACCAGTTTCATACCATGCTCCTTAGCCAAATCACTTTCAAAGTTCGTTAATTTTATTACGAGGGTGGACCTTCGGCGACGTTTAACCGCACTGCTGGTGTGATAATATACACTCTGGCGATCACTGTCTATATTCAGTGTCACGGTATTTGTCTGGGCCGGCCGGGATGGCTGAGCAGTTCTAGGCGCTTCAGTCTGGAACAGCGCGACCGCTACGGTCACAGGTTCGAATCCTGCCACGGGCATGGATGTGTGTGTTGTCCTGAGGTTAGTTAGGTTTAAGTAGTTCTAAGTTCTAGGGGACTGATGACCGCAGCTGTTAAGTCCCATAGTGGTCAGAGCCATTTGAACCATTTTTTTATTTGTCTGGAAAACCACATCAATCGTAGGTAATGACATACGTGGATTTACACAGCTGGTATAGCTTTTAACATGGATACTTGTGTACACCTGTAGAACCAATACCGCTTGTGATGGTAATATGTGTTTTTTTTTTTTTTTTTTTTAACGTATAGCGATTTGTAAGACGATTACGCCTCTCTTTCTAAGACCCAGTGGTAGCACTCGCAAGAAAAACTTACTAGACACATGCACCCATCTTTGATTTTAGGTCAGTATTATTTCGTATTGCCAGCAATCTCTTATTGACAAAGTATTATACTTAGCAGTAGGTGCACGTGATAGGTTCGCCTTGACGATCAGGCTTATAACGTATGTGCTTGTGTTCTGATGTGTGCAAAAGAAATGACTATGTCCAGTCATAAGGAAGGTATGGATTTGACATGGAGTACTGTGATAGCAAAGGGAGGAGTATGTCAAGTCATAAGAATGGTACCGATATTTCTATTTCCAGAGCCACAGCAGTCAGCAGGGTGTATTTCTGATGCTTCACTCATTGTTGAATGTCATTCAACTGAGACCGCAACATTTAGTTGTAAGTACAGGGATAAAATATATATGAGGCTGGTTTTTCTTCCTAGGACGATTCTGTCTATGCATGCTTGGCGTGTAGCGCCGGTAACCTGTGTCGGGAATGATTCACGTTTCCCGTCCGAATGCAGAGGCCTGTTGGAGTAGAGAAATGTAGCTGACTTAGCCAAATAGCGAACTAATACTTAGTACGTGCTGGATAGCTTTCTTGATCACGTGGAAATTTTTTAGAGGATTCTATATGGACGTGTGTTGGCGCTGGACCGTTATTGCCTTCCATGAAAAGTGTCCATTTGACTGCTTCTACGCATTTCGCGCCTTTATTTAGTTGAGGGAACATCGATTGTGGTGTGTGCATCTAGCAGGTGAAATATGAGTGGAAGACATGTTTGCTGGTTCTCTCTAGACATGAGAAACACCTTATTTGTAAATTATAGGGATGATTTGGAATGTGTTACATCACCGACATCAGTATTCGCGACTGGAAATATCAGTTTCGCAGACGGGATAAGTTTCTAGTTACTCAGTGGTTTACAGCATGCTCCACCTCTCTAACTTTTAGGGTTTGTAGAGAAATAATTTCGGGTCTATATGTTGTGCGAGCGATCGGTAGAGTACTGCTGTGTGCTTGATATCGAGAAGTACAGCGAAAATGATATAATGTTATGGCAAACCATGCGAAAATAAATGTGTTCTTGTAATCCGAGAATCTGGAGATGGGTGTAGAAAAGGAAGAAAGCTAGCAGGTCCGGACCAGAAACAGTAACCCATTTGTGCCGAGGGGAAACGATACCGAATTTGTAGAACGTTTCTGAGAGTGACTTCGGTCTGCTGAGGGTGCTCTGGACACACATTGGGGTGGATTGCTTGTGACCGTCGGCTGCGGGAAGATATCTAGTGCTGCTACAGTCACAGGTTCGAATCCTGTCTCGGGTATGGATGTGTGTGATATCCTTAGGTTAGTTAGGTTTAAGTAGTTCTAAGTCTAGGGGATTGATGAGCTCAGATGTTAAGTCCCATAGTGCTCAGAGCCATTTGAATCATTTTTGTAGTGGTCGATAGCTATACTAATGATGTACAAGGGGCGATTTTTGTATGGCGCAGGATAAGAATTGTGTGTTTACTGCATCGACACGGTGCAGTGATACACTCCTGGAAATGGAAAAAAGAACACATTGACACCGGTGTGTCAGACCCACCATACTTGCTCCGGACACTGCGAGAGGGCTGTACAAGCAATGATCACACGCACGGCACAGCGGACACACCAGGAACCGCGGTGTTGGCCGTCGAATGGCGCTAGCTGCGCAGCATTTGTGCACCGCCGCCGTCAGTGTCAGCCAGTTTGCCGTGGCATACGGAGCTCCATCGCAGTCTTTAACACTGGTAGCATGCCGCGACAGCGTGGACGTGAACCGTATGTGCAGTTGACGGACTTTGAGCGAGGGCGTATAGTGGGCATGCGAGAGGCCGGGTGGACGTACCGCCGAATTGCTCAACACGTGGGGCGTGAGGTCTCCACAGTACATCGATGTTGTCGCCAGTGGTCGGCGGAAGGTGCACGTGCCCGTCGACCTGGGACCGGACCGCAGCGACGCACGGATGCACGCCAAGACTGTAGGATCCTACGCAGTGCCGTAGGGGACCGCACCGCCACTTCCCAGCAACTTAGGGACACTGTTGCTCCTGGGGTATCAGCGAGGACCATTCGCAACCGTCTCCATGAAGCTGGGCTATGGTCCCGCGCACCGTTAGGCCGTCTTCCGCTCACGCCCCAACATCGTGCAGCCCGCCTCCAGTGGTGTCGCGACAGGCGTGAATGGAGGGACGAATGGAGACATGTCGTCTTCAGCGATGAGAGTCGCTTCTGCCTTGGTGCCAATGATGGTCGTATGCGTGTTTGACGCCGTGCAGGTGAGCGCCACAATCAGGACTGCATACGACCGAGGCACACAGGGCCAACACCCGGCATCATGGTGTGGGGAGCGATCTCCTACACTGGCCGTACACCACTGGTGATCGTCGAGGGGACACTGAATAGTGCACGGTACATCCAAACCGTCATCGAACCCATCGTTCTACCATTCCTAGACCGGCAAGGGAACTTGCTGTTCCAACAGGACAATGCACGTCCGCATGTATCCCGTGCCACCCAACGTGCTCTAGAAGGTGTAAGTCAACTACCCTGGCCAGCAAGATCTCCGGATCTGTCCCCCATTGAGCATGTTTGGGACTGGATGAAGCGTCGTCTCACGCGGTCTGCACGTCCAGCACGAACGCTGGTCCAACTGAGGTGCCAGGTGGAAATGGCATGGCAAGCCATTCCACAGGACTACATCCAGCATCTCTACGATCGTCTCCATGGGAGAATAGCAGCCTGCATTGCTGCGAAAGGTGGATATACACTGTACTAGTGCCGCCATTGTGCATGCTCTGTTGCCTGTGTCTATGTGCCTGTGGTTCTGTCAGTGTGATCATGTGATGTATCTGACCCCAGGAATGTGTCAATAAAGTATCCCCGTCCTGGGACAATGAATTCATGGTGTTCTTATTTCAATTTCCAGGAGTGTATATAGCTGGGTTGGAGATCAGTTTCATGCTCTAATATTCACGCTCCTGTCCTCAGTTGCATAGCAGTGTAATTAAATAAGAGTCTTTGAGGATATGTAAGGCACTTTGCAAGGTTTAATTGTGGGTGCAAAATAGCTATCTGTATAAAACAGTTTTTTGCAGCTGAAAGTCTCGTCTGCAGAAAGAAAAGAAAAAGTTGGACAGTGCTTCCACACCGGCGGCATCGGTAATTTGGCGGGTACATTCGATAAGAGCCAATCATAATGCTCGATTCATTCACAAGACATCCTTTGTGCTTGGATATAGGAGTCTCTACTTAGCAGTGAGAACATTTGTGTATGTTGAAAGTAAGAGGAATAAGACGTGATGGTCGGGGTACCACGTTAGGACGATCAGGAGGACTGCATTCGGCGTTATTCCGCGCTATTTTCGTAAGCAGTTTCTGTTGGGAGACGAATTTCCATGCGGACAAGCTGAGACATCATAAAAACTCCTACCATACCGACCGTTAACTATTTCTGCGACACTATACAATTTCTGAGAGGTTGACTTGACTCTTATTTTACATAGCCATGTGACGTCAGTATAACATTGAGAACCTTTTAGATTGTGAGTCACCACACAGATGTTTCGGAGTGATGCATCAGTCATGCTGGAGCAGGTAAGCACAGATGGACACAGCTCGTATGAGCCGTTAGGCTTGCTAGGGAGAAAGCAGCTTGTGCTATTCTGGAACAGATTTCTATAGTGCAATCTGTGATGCAAGTATCCACAGGTATAGCGTCAGCAATGGTAAACACACATGCTGCCCAGAGGCGTTTTGCTATGGGATTGGTGTGAGCGTGCCTTGGAATTCTGTGGCGTGGTGGACAGGGGTGTGTGCTGTACTTCACGTGATTGGCGAGAACGTGATGGCGGAGGAGGAGATACTGTGGAATTGGGCTGTTGCGAGCAGCCAGGTTGCTGCAGCCCAAACCCACGACCCTGAAGGAGGCGGCCAATGGACGCCAGAGTGATGTTGTGGCAGCCACCTGCCAGGGCAGGGTTTGGACCGGGGGTGGCGGTGGCGGTGGGCATCGAGTGGCAGGATGTGTGTTTTATTAGTGATCTTTTGTGTAAACTGTATCCGTGGATTTCATCGACTAATAGGATGCTGCAAATTGAAAAAAAAAACCACCTCACACATGTGAAAAATATCGATTTAATTAATTTGCATAATTTTTTATATCAACGTGGTGTTAGTGGTAAAATAGTTAAGGGGAGGGTTTGCGTGAGTGGGTGACATGGAGCAGAACAGTTGGTTCAAATAGCTCAGAGGACTAGGGGACTTAACATCTATGGTCATCACTCCCCTAGAACTTCGAACTACTTAAACCTAACTAACCTAAGGACATCACACAACACCCAGTCATCACGAGGCAGAGAAAATCCCTGACCCCGCCGGGAATCGAACCCGGGAACCCGGGCGCAGGAAGCGAGAATGCTACTGCACGACCACGAGCTGCGGACGAGCAGAACAGTAGGTTAAGTGCAGAACATTTGGTTAATTTGCATAATTTTTATGTAAAACACAGTACAATAATTTAAGGGGGTGGATGACAAAGAAGATTGCGCCAGAAATGGCGTTCAAAAGCATGTGAAATTCTAAAAGTGTACCAGAAAATGGTGGGAGGACATAACTAATTACTTAAATTGATATCAAAGGTGGTACAATAGTTTCAGGAAATGGGGGTGACATGGAAAACCATTTAACAGAACAATAGGTTAAGTGCCAACAAAGGGCCAAACATTACGTTAAGACACCCAGAGTATAGTGCCAAACAGTGGGTTATGCAATATGTTTGTGCCATGTAATTGCTTCTTACAAGACCTACATGTTTCCAAACATCAGAGAATGATGAGCAAGAGAAATCCAAGCCTCACACCAAGCGAGGTGGCGCAGTGGTAACACACTGGACTCGCATTCGGGAGGACAACGGTTCAATCCCGCATCTGGCCATCCTGATTTAGGTTTTCCGTGATTTCCCTAAATCGCTCCAGGCAAATGCTGGGATGGTTCCTTTGAAAGGGCTCGGCCGACTTCCTTCCCCGTCCTTCCCTAATCCGATGAGACCGATGACCTCGCTGTTTGGTCTCTTCCCCCCAAACAAACCAACCAACCAACCAAGCCTCACAAACTGATTTTTTTTATAAATAAACAATATAACCTTCAATTTCCTGTTATGAGACCCTTCATCTCCACCACCAGACAGCCATCTTGGATTACGTCATGGAATGGATGACATCGCCCTCTGGAGGCAGTACGGTGTACCAGGTCAGTTGGACTCCGGATCTGGTGGTGAACACTCTGTATCGAGGTACTGCCTCTAATTGTTTAAATAAAGACTGAAAGTAAAGACTTATGTCCAGTGCAAGTCAAGTCCTCTTCCCACCATTTCCTAGGAAGTAGTGGCGGTCGGATGACTTAGGTTAGTGGAAGCAGCCCAAGTGCCCTTACTTTCCTGTCATTTTCTTAGGTTAGTAGAGATAGGCCAAATGGCCTTTCTTTGCTGCCAAAATACAAATTTCCCTCCAATCCCTAGGAAGAGGTGGCGGTCAGATGACTTAGGTTGTGGAGGTAGCCCAATTGACCTAACTTCCCGCCATTTTCTTGGGTTAGTAGAAGAAGCCATTGTGTGTTGAATTATCCTGATGGAATTTGGGCTTCTGGCCATTTCCTGGGGGAGGGAATGGGAGAGGGTTTAGGTTGGTGGTGGTAGCCCAATTGACCTATCTTCTCGCCGACATCCGCCATCTTGGATGATGTCGTGTGCTGTTGCCAAGTCTACAGGCCGTCATCTTGAGTGACATCATCGGCGCCATCTTTGATACATCTGGAAACAATGGAGAGTGGGGTAGAATATACTTAATCCCCCAACTAACGGCGGCGTCCTAAATGCATGCTGTGGAGAGGGCGTTGGTGGTGTGTTGTTTGTGGGTGTGTCTCTTGCCTCTTTTGTGGTGAGCACACTCATTGCAGCTCCTACCAATCGATCTTTTCTCTTAATCTTTACTAATCGGTGTGCTGGCGACAGCTTATGCCAGCACATTCCTCCTCCCCCCCCTCTCCGCCCACCCAAAAAATATACCATAGCGTTGTCATGTAGGGAGGGAACGACCATGGTAAGGGGGGGTAGGCAGGAAGCCAGATGTAGAGAGGCGTTAGGAGCTGTGACTGTGGACGATGGCATACTCCCAACCGTACCCCACCATCTGGTTTACAAGGCAACAGGAACATTCTGCGGAAAAGTGCGGCCTGGGCACAATTCCAGGCCCAAGGGTGTGTCTTGTGGCGATGATGGCAACAGTGATGGCGACAACATGTTCATATCCATCGGATCAGCGAGCAGTGATGGTGGGGGTGAGGGTGAATAGTCCTTCCTCTCCTCCTGAGGGGCCCTGGTGGCACCAGTGGGCGGCTGTGAAGGCTGTGTGGTTCTGTGAGGCTGTGAATCTGGGGGAAGAAAAGTAACAGAATCATAGGCAAATGACACACACGAATTTGGTTCTGGTGGCGGCGCTGCAAACCATCGGAACCCGCAATCAAGTACATAAAAGAGCAATGCGTTTCTGGGTCACACCTTTTCCAGCGCCCACGGTTGCCATAAACCCTGGAAAGAACATGATCATGTCATGCAAAGCGATACTTGTGGACCAATGGTGGCACCATATGCTGTGTTGGTTGTAGCAAGTGTAGCAGTGTCCGATGGTGGTGGCCATGCAGAAGTTCTGCCTGTGTTGGTCCATCTAGTGGGTGGAAGCGATAGGAGGAGAGAAATAGTTGCAGTGCCTGTTTCAGAGTGTGGATGGTGCGAAGCTTGGCCATGTGTTGTTTGAAAATGTGTACGAAGCATTTTGCTTCTCCATTGTACTGGGGGTGAAACACAACACTAGTTAGATGACAAATGCCATTTCGTTCACAAAACTGTTCAAAATCATGTGAAGTGAACTGTGGTTCATTGTCCAACAAAAGTACTTCTGGGAAACCTTCTACATAAAATATGAACAACGCTTGAATGGTGCTACATGACGTGGTAGAAGCTATAGGCCCCGCAAAGGGAAATTGCTAAAAGAGTTTACCACTATGAGGTAAGGAGTGTTCCAAAATGGTCCTCCAAAGTCTATGTGCATTCGATCCCATGGCAACTGAGTCTTAGACCAAGCTGAGAATGTCTGTGGCGCAGCGAATTGGTTTTCCGTGCATGTGCGACACTATTATGTCATCTGTTCAATATTGCGTCCATGCCCTGCCAAGTACAGTGCCATCACGCTAACTGTTTAGTGGTAACAATACCCCAATGATCTTAGTGGAGCAGTGCTAATACACCCTTTTGCGACACTTTGGGAATAAACACACGTGATTGTCCACTGTCATTTTGAACTAGTCACATGCAGTTGAACTGAAAGGTTATGCCGACATGCAAGATATCGGCGCACAACTGAGTTTTGGATACCGTTCAGTGAACTAAGCCAAGACGTGCGAATGTAATGCAATAAAATCTTGAGATCTGGGTCTGCATGCGTGGCCTGTGCAGTTCTTCTGTAGCGCAGGGGAAAAGATTCCAGGAAATCAGAGTCCTGAACACCGATTTGGCAACAAGATGCAGGAGATGCATCAAAATCAGATTCTGGGCCAATCGGAAGAAGAGATAGGGCGTCTGCATTGCCTTGTTTTGTTGTAGGTCTGTTCACAATTTCATACTGGTACTACGAAACCAACATACCCCAACATTGCAATTTTTGAGCAGTGCATGTAGTAACCGGCTTTGACGGATGAAAGAAAGACTGCAAAGGTTTGTGATCTGCCACTAAAAAGAACTTGCGACCATGCAAATAGTGATGATATTTGATCACTCCATATACAATAGCGAGAGCTTCTTTTCCCATTTGAGAATAATTGCACTGATTTTGAGTTAATAATATTAAGGTAAAAGCAATTGGTCTGTCTTGTGCAGAAATTCTGTGCGAAAGACACCACTGATTCTGTAGAAAGAAGCGTTGACTTGCAGAACTATTGGCTAGGCAGGGTCACAATGCACTACAAATCAGTAATTAAGCAAAGCATTTTTGAGTTCCTGAAATGCATCTTGATAATCTTTAGTCCTCACAAAAGGTAAATTTTTGCGACACAAGCAATGCAATGCAGCCGTGATCTGAGCAGAATTCTGTATTTTGTGGTAAGGTCTTAATGGA
Source organism: Schistocerca piceifrons (assembly GCF_021461385.2). Classification (NCBI taxonomy): domain Eukaryota; kingdom Metazoa; phylum Arthropoda; class Insecta; order Orthoptera; family Acrididae; genus Schistocerca; species Schistocerca piceifrons. Next base: position 710,902,776 of record NC_060149.1, read on the forward strand.
ACCCAACTGCTGAGGTCATTGGTCCCTAAGCTTACACACTACCCCACGAGGCAGGCATTCTGTATGAATTTCATGTAGTATGTCATCTTGGCTAGTACTGACTGCAGTTCAGACGCATTGCAAGAAACAGGCAGGTCACGGATTGCAAGCAAATGAGGTTGGAGGGGGTGCACACCCTGACTGTTTATCACATCACCCAAGTATTGTAGTTCAGTTTGAAGAAAGTCACACTTTTTGAGATGACACTTGAGTCCTGCGTCTGACAACACTCGAAAAAGAGTACATAAATTGGCAATGTGTTCCACTGGTGTACGAAAGTAATGGTACAAGGGCGGCATCAGGGCGTTTTGTAGAGTGGGTTGCCTACACCAGGGGCAACCATACAGTCAGAGGCAAACCTATTGTTCTCCGTTGATTGGTCTGCTAAGAGGATTACGACTCCCTGGAGATAATCCTTCCTTTTGATTGACAGGTCCTTAACCTATTGTTACCCCACCCCTCCACCTTCCCATCCTCCTCCCAACCCTCAGGAAAGGCCTATCCCTCCTCCCCCCCCCCCTCGCTGATACAGGTACACTCTCAGGCTAAGTTATTTGAATAACCCTCTCTCACTCTATCAATTTCACTGATGACTTAATTATATTGATTAATTATTTAACCCCTCCCCCTCCCACTAACCACCATCCTTTCCCCCTCTCCTCCTCTCCATTACTGTACTGGGAAGTTTATGGCTCTCTCCTGGAGAGAAAGGATCTCACAACTAGAAATTCAATTATATTGTGTAGGATACACTGTTTATTTATAGAATTCAGTTTGCAGGGGCTCAATCTCATTTTTATTTGGTGGGAAAATCTCATATCCAGCAACTACATGTCCTAATTACGTAATGATACTGTGGCAGACTGAAGGTGTCATCTTATTGGGAAATTTTACTGTATGCGCTCACCTTGTCATGGAGGGATTGACTCAGCTAGTGCACAGTGCCACCACCAAAGGACGTTCCACCCCCCACCTTCCCCTCTCCCCCTCCCTCCCCACCCCTCCCAGGAAAAATTGCTAGGAAAAAGACTCATTCTGTGCTGGAGGAGAGGGGTCTCACGACACGAAATTCAATTCAAAGTCAATAACATACTGATACATATTTTTATTTAATCACTTTGTGGGAGATGGGGTTCCACCACTAGGGCAGACATCGTGACTGCACTCCCCCCCAGCCTTGATCCCCGTGACATAATAACTGTAATCACAAGGGAATGGAATGAAGTGCAATAGAGTAGCCACCGTTTGGGGTCTCCCACGCGTGTGTCTATAGTCAGGGCGCTACTACTAAAGTCAAAATAGCCCAATGTCCTAATTACAGATCACGTTACTAAATACCACCGACCACGGACCTGATGTCGGCCTCCTTTGATCTCACGGTCCCCAAAGAAAGCATCAAGTGGCAGTATTCTGTTGATTGGCAAATTCCAGACTCGCTTCCAGTCTCTGTCACTCTCAAGAAGCCCCTCCATGCTTGTCTGTGTGAACCGTGAACCAATATTTCAA